>NW_028143682.1:0-55997 GCF_977018435.1 Lepisma saccharinum
AATGTACACCTAGGGTGACCAGACGTCCTCTTTTATCCGGACATGTCCTCCTTTTTAGATGTCTGTCCGGCGTCCGGGCGGATTTTTTAGAAATCGGTAAATGTCCTCCTTTTTTGGAAAGGACCATAGCAAATGTGCTGCATAAGAATGCTATGCTTCCACATATAACGATCATCATTTAAGGCATATCACTTGGGGTGCGTTAAGTATTCGAGCAATGCTCACCTAGCATCTGGGAACTGAACACGATCACTTTCCCGACTGAGTCAGTCATTAGTATTATTCTAACTCATTGCTTTGTCCTTTGAGACTGCTGGAACGCATGTAGTCTGTACAGTTCCTTTTCGATTGATTGATTTGGTTTATTTTACTTCGCTTTTCTGCCACTTTTGGCTAATCGCGAAGATGGGTATGAGCGATGATAGGATGATTTTGATGAAGGGACATTCACAAAGAATACCCATGCCCAGGCCGGGATTTGAATCCGGAACCGCTGGCGGCATTGTGGCATGGTGTGCTAACCACTCTGCCACGGGGACCGGCAATATCCAGCTTTTAAAGGATGGAAGAAACGAATATGAGGTAAAGTGTTAGGTGGCTGTCCGAAAATCAGAAAACAGTAGCGATGGGATCCGATGCACTGACCACGTGTCACCCAATGAAAAGCCGCTCTGGTAGGCCCTGGCCCTTCAAGGGCTGTTGCGCCACGGAGGAGAGTAAGTTGGCTGTCACTTTCCCCTGCTGTTGAAAGAGTGCTAGAAATGTTTGTAGCACTAAAATCATATTTATCTACCCTATCTAAACTACCTAAAATTTTAATTCGTTTTTTTTTTTAAATAAATTAAAGCAAATCTTACTTGTTACATTTGCATTCACTTTTCATTCTAATATCCAAGAATTAGAAAAGGAGTAACATTCTGTGCTTCAAACTGTAGATCTTCTTTGTCATTTGTTAAATAACAGATTAGAAGATTGATTTCTTTGCTTAAAGGTAAAAAGGAAGTTATAGAAAGAGATCATCTGAAAATTATCTTTGAGCAAAGTGTTGGTAAGTTTTTTTTTATATTCATTAAATTATGAGTATGGCTAGGATTTTCATGACTTAGCATATTTTTTTTGGTAAGGTGATGTGTTCCCTAAACATATAGAAATTCACATTGCGAAGAAACTAATTAAATTAAGGTGCTTTTTAAGGGCATATTTTAGCATATTTGGCCATTTCTGTGTGATAGAACATATTTTGATGGATTGTCGGCCATATTCAGCATATTTTCGCTTTTTCAAGAAATATACAGTCATTTTCGAAGTGGATTCGATTCGTTCTTACTCCCATGTTCACTCGAGGTTTTTTTTTTGGACTGCAGCAAAATTTTTTAAATTTTTATTTGAAAATTTACAGAAAGTATTCATTGTGCATTGGAACTCAGGGCCCATGAAGTGAACTAAAAATAGTACGAATGTGAAAATATCTCAGCATATAGATGTTGATGTTTGAAACAGTCCAGTTATAAGGGCATATTTTGTACAATTTTAGGTCATAAGTGCATATTTTATTTTGCGTATTTTGGTGATTTTTAGGTCATAAAAATCCTAGCGTTAATTATAAATAATGGCAAATGGGTTGCCATTTCTTGCGGTGTCCTCTTTTTTTATGGTTTTGTCCTCCTTTTTCACCATGCTCTGTCCTCTTTTTTGAACGTACGTGTCTGGTCACCCTATGTACACCCAATGTGTCTAGCATGCAACCATGGATTTCCTTCGGCGACTTCTCTTACAGGAAGAAGAACTTCAAGACACCTCGCAACTCCTCCTTGGTAAATTCCACATTTGGCTGCGCCATGCTTCAATCAATGGCCTGTAAAGGAAAAACCGTTAGTGATACGATCATCCCAGCTGGCACTTAAAGTTCCAATAGATCAATGGTTCAAATGCAATGCATGATTTCAGAATGACATGTGCGGAAGGGGGTCAGGCCGAGAACTTATCAGCCCCCCCTCGTAGAACAAAGAATTTTTATGTATGACACTTACGTGAAAACAGACTCATGTCGAGACGTGTTTAGGCATTTTGTACAGAAATTCCCAGGCGTTTTACCTCCACATAGAGATACGGTTAGACATCTTGTCCTTAAATTATGAGAAACTGGATCGTTAAATTTTAAAACACCTAAGGAAAAACGACGGATTTTAACCGAAGCAAAACTTGATGAAATTGGTGGAGCGTTAGAACGTTCTCCAAACAAACCTCTACACCATGTTTCACAGGAGATGGGTGTGTCAAAATAATCAGCACATACAGCCACTAAGCTACTAAAATTAAAACCGTACAGAGTTTCTATAGTGCAAGAATTACGGCCCCCTGACACCCCTGTGAAGTTGGCCCGACCCATTCGCGTTGCCCACTTCAAAACTAGTCAGGACGTTAGTTCTTCGTTAGTTCTCGATAGTTCTCATAAAATTTTCGTTAGTTCCGAAAATACATAGAAACTATTAAGGAAATAAATGGGTCGGGCCAACTTCACACTTTTTCGACCCATATTCAAATTCGAACCGAAAACCATCCAGATCGATTGATTTTCGTTAGTTCCCGTTAGTTCTCATAAAATTTTCGTTAGTTCTCAAAATTTATCCAATTTATTCGCCGAACATAAAATCGAGGTAATTTGCAGTTTTCCAGTTTTCACACGGAAATTTTATCAAAAAATGGTCCGTATTGGTAGAATGTAGAGAGTATGAGTCAATTATATTGAAACTTTAGTCATTTTATCAAATTTATCCAATTTATTCACTGAATAAATGATTAGAAGAAATGAGTTGTCCTGAACGGCCAAATTTCGTTGCCCACCTCAAACCTAGTCAGGACGTTAGTTCTTCGTTAGTCCTCGATAGTTCTCGTAAAATTTTCGTTAGTTCTCAAAATTTATTCAATTTATTCGCCGATTAGAAAATGGAAGCAATTTGAAATTTCCCAATTTTGACGCGGAATTTTTCTCAAAAAATGGTCCGTATTGAAAGAATCTAGAGAGTATGTGTCAATTTTGTTGAAAATTTAGTCATTTTATCAAATTTATCCAATTTATTCACTGAATAAATGATTAGACGAAATGTGTTGTCCTGAACGGCCAAATTTCGTTGCCCACCTCAAAGCTAGTCAGGACGTTAGTTCCTCGTTAGTCCTCGATAGTTCTCGTAAAATTTTCGTTAGTTTTCAAAATTTATTCAATTTATTCGCCGATTAGAAAATGGAAGCAATTTGAAATTTCCCAATTTTGACACGGAATTTTCTCACAAAATGGTCCGTATTGGTAGAATGTAGAGAGTATGGGTAAATTTTGTTAAAACTTTAGTCATTTTATCCAATTTATCCAATTTATTCACTGAATAAATGCTTAGACAAAATGTGTTGTCCTGAACGGCCAAATTTCGTTGCCCACCTCAAAGCTAGTCAGGACGTTAGTTCCTCGGCAGTTCTCGATAGTTTTTATAAAATTTTCGTTTGTTCCGAAAATACATGGAAACTATTAAGGAAATAAATGGGTTGGGCCAACTTCACACTTTTTCGACCCATATTCAACTTCGAACCGAAAACCATCCAGATCGATTGATTTTCGTTAGTTCCCGTTAGTTCTCATAAAATTTTCGTTAGTTCTCAAAATTTATCCAATTTATTCGCCGAACATAAAATCGAGGTAATTTGCAGTTTTCCAGTTTTCACACGGATATTTTATCAAAAAATGGTCCGTATTGGTAGAATGTAGAGAGTATGAGTAAATTATATTGAAACTTTAGTCATTTTATCAAATTTATCCAATTTATTCATTGAATAAATGATTAGACGAAATGTGTTGTCCTGAACGGCCAAATTTCGTTGCCCACCTCAAGCCTAGTCAGGACGTTAGTTCTTCGTTAGATATCGATAGTTCTCGTAAAATGTTCGTTAGTTCTCAAAATTTATCCAATTTATTCTCCGATTAGAAAATGGAAGCAATTTGAAATTTCCCAATTTTGACATGGAATTTTTCTCAAAAAATGGTCCGTATTGATAGAATCTCGAGAGTATGTGTCAATTTTGTTGAAAATTTAGTCATTTTATCAAATTTATCCAATTTATTCACTGAATAAATGATTAGACGAAATGTGTTGTCCTGAACGGCCAAATTTCGTTGCCCACCTCAAACCTAGTCAGGATGTTAGTTCTTCGTTAGTCCTCGATAGTTCTCGTAAAAATTTCGTTAGTTCTCAAAATTTATCCAATTTATTCGCCGATTAGAAAATGGAAGCAATTTGAAATTTCCCAATTTTGAAACGGAATTTTCTCACAAAATTGTCCGTATTGTTAGAATGTAGAGAGTATGTGTCAATTTTGTTCAAACTTTAGTCAATTTATCAAATTTATCCAATTTATTCACTGAATAAATGCTTAGACGAAATGTGTTGTCCTGAACGGCCAAATTTCGTTGCCCACCTCAAGCCTAGTCAGGACGTTAGTTCTTCGTTAGTTATCGATAGTTCTCGTAAAATTTTCGTTAGTTCTCAAAATTTATCCAATTTATTCGCCGATTAGAAAATGGAAGCAATTTGAAATTTCCCAATTTTGACACGGAATTTTTCTCAAAAAATGGTCCGTATTGATAGAATCTAGAGAGTATGGGTCAATTTTGTTGAAGCTTTAGTCATTTTATCAAATTTATCCAATTTATTCACTGAATAAATGCTTAGACGAAATGTGTTGTCCTGAACGGCCAAATTTCGTTTCCCACCTCAAACCTAGTCAGGACGTTAGTTCTTCGTTAGTCCTCGATAGTTCTCGTAACATTTTCGTTAGTTCTCAAAATTTATCCAATTTATTCGCCGATTAGAAAATGGAAGCAATTTGAAATTTCCCAATTTTGACACGGAATTTTCTCACAAAATGGTCCGTATTGGTAGAATGTAGAGAGTATGGGTAAATTTTGTTCAAACTTTAGTCATTTTATCAAATTTATCAAATTTATTCACTGAATAAATGCTTAGACAAAATGTGTTGCCCTGAACGGCCAAATTTCGTTGCCCGCCTCAAAGCTAGTCAGGACGTTAGTTCCTCGGCAGTTCTCGATAGTTTTTATAAAATTTTCGTTAGTTCCGAAAATACATGGAAACTATTAAGGAAATAAATGGGTCGGGCCAACTTCACACTTTTTCAACCCATATTCAAATTCGAACCGAAAACCATCCAGATCGATTGATTTTCGTTAGTTCCCGTTAGTTCTCATAAAATTTTCGTTAGTTCTCAAAATTTATCCAATTTATTCGCCGAACAAAAAATCGAGGTAATTTGCAGTTTTCCAGTTTTAACACGGATATTTTATCAAAAAATGGTCCGTATTGGTAGAATGTAGAGAGTATGAGTAAATTATATTGAAACTTTAGTCATTTTATCAAATTTATCCAATTTATTCACTGAATAAATGATTAGACGAAATGTGTTGTCCTGAACGGCCAAATTTCGTTGCCCACCTCAAACCTAGTCAGGACGTTAGTTCTTTGTTAGTCCTCGATAGTTCTCGTAATATTTTCGTTACTTCTCAAAATTTATCCAATTTATTCGCCGATTAGAAAATGGAAGCAATTTGAAATTTCCCAATTTTGACACGGAATTTTCTCACAAAATGGTCCGTATTGTTAGAATGTAGAGAGTATGGGTAAATTTTGTTCAAACTTTAGTCATTTTATCAAATTTATCCAATTTATTCACTGAATAAATGCTTAGACAAAATGTGTTGCCCTGAACGGCCAAATTTCGTTGCCCGCCTCAAAGCTAGTCAGGACGTTAGTTCCTCGGCAGTTCTCGATAGTTTTTATAAAATTTTCGTTAGTTCCGAAAATACATGGAAACTATTAAGGAAATAAATGGGTCGGGCCAACTTCACACTTTTTCGACCCATATTCAAATTCGAACCGAAAATCATCCAGATCGATTGATTTTCGTTAGTTCCCGTTAGTTCTCATAAAATTTTCGTTAGTTCTCAAAATTTATCCAATTTATTCGCCGAACAAAAAATCGAGGTAATTTGCAGTTTTCCAGTTTTAACACGGATATTTTATCAAAAAATGGTCCGTATTGGTAGAATGTAGAGAGTATGAGTAAATTATATTGAAACTTTAGTCATTTTATCAAATTTATCCAATTTATTCACTGAATAAATGATTAGACGAAATGTGTTGTCCTGAACGGCCAAATTTCGTTGCCCACCTCAAACCTAGTCAGGACGTTAGTTCTTCGTTAGTCCTCGATAGTTCTCGTAAAATTTTCGTTAGTTCTCAAAATTTATCCAATATATTCGCCGATTAGAAAATGGAAGCAATTTGAAATTTCCCAATTTTGACACGGAATTTTTTTCACAAAATGGTCCGTATTGATAGAATCTAGAGAGTATGGGTAAATTTTGTTCAAACTTTAGTAATTTTATCAAATTTATCCAATTTATTCACTGAATAAATGCTTAGGCAAAATGTGTCGGCCTGAATGGCCAAATTCCATTGCCCACCTCAAACCTACTCAGGATGTTACTTCTTTGTTAGTTCTCGATAGTTCTCGTAAAATTTTCGTTAGTTCTCAAAATTTATCCAATTTATTCGCCGATTAAAAAATGGAAGCAATTTGAAATTTCCCAATTTTGACACTGAATTTTTCTCAAAAAATGGGCCGTATTGGTAGAATGTAGAGAGTATGGGTCAATTTTGTTGAAAATTTAGTCATTTTATCAAATTTTTCCAATTTATTCACTGAATAAATGCTTAGACGAAATGTGTTGGCCTGAGCGGCCAAATTCCGTTGCCCACCTCAAACCTAGTCAGGATGTTAGTTCTTCGTTAGTTCTCGATAGTTGTCATAAAATTTTATTTAGTTCCGCAAATGCATAGAAAAAAATTGCTGTGCCCACTCGATTGCCCACCCAATCAAATTAAATAAATATATACAATTAGGGAAATGTAAATGGTTCTGTAAGTGTAGGCTGGTACTCACTCCATGTATATTTTACTTGTGAATTTGGAGATACTCGTGAGTTCAAAAGTTTCATCCCATAACAAGCTCTGCTGTCATTTGGCGAAACCTTTGTCTAATAAGCAAGTTTACAAAGATTAGAGAAAATATCTTCTTGAATGAAATTAATTTAAGCTTTTTCTTTCTACTTCCTTAATTTTGTCATTGGAGAGCTAAAAGCACTATGAGAACTTTTTTTTTTTAACACTGCTATGACTGGAAGAAATCAACAAGCTTAGTAAGTTTTATTGGATATTCACAATTATGAGGTATGCTATATGATCAAGACTTAATCAGGATTTAGAAGGATTTGGAGGGTTGCAGCTCCCAGCCTTCAATGGGGAAAAATTGCTTTGAAATCAGCCATATATTGAAGTAAAAAAAGATATTAGGAATGTGGAAGTATGAAAAGTATAACTAACCATCTCGCATGACTTGGGTTAAAGGTTATAGACTAACTGAAACTGTGCATAGATGGGAGTGAGTTCTTGATGTTGTCAACACCGGACCAGCACATAAATCTCGGCCTGGGTATGATCAAAGTAATAAACAATATACAAATAAAAGCATTTTCCTTCCCTTAATCACAATGATGACTATGAATGATGATGATGAAAATTATGAAGGGACACTCATAAAAACAGCCATGCTCAGACCGGGATTCGAACCTGGGACCCCTGGCGTCATAACCCACTGCGATAATCACTCCCCTGGTAATTTGATGTGTCACTTTCTTTATTCTCTGGCAGTTTTATTTGCATAACTGTCATCTTCAAATAATGCAATGTTTCTAAAATTACAATTTTTGATTTGTTCTAATTAATAACGAGTAATCACAAACACTACCATACCGAGGTGACCCAATTTTAATGTAACAGTTTTGTAGGTTTGGAAAAAATCTATAGAATTACTGAACTGATATTATTAGTGGCTAGCACTATTTGCAAGTTCTCTTCCAACATATAAATTTTCACTATCAGTTATGCAGTTCTTATGATTAACTTGCATGAATTTCAAAGATGATGAAGGAAGGGGTGGAAAGAAACTTTGTTCCCTGTGTATATAGCACCGTGCCATGAAGGTACATTAAGGTATCTGGGCCCTACATATGTTTCGATCATCTTGGAGGTGATGTGATCAGCACCACGCTACGGCCGCTTTTATCCTCTTCCCCCAGGTACCATTTGATTTTATGTTTGGTGGCCCATAGAGCCGCTTTATGTGGGGACAAAGCCGGAAAAATTACGACCTTAGATCACCCACCATGATTTTCCCGCGTAGCAGTCAGACTAGAATCAAATGAGGCTAGAATTTCAGGAAAAATGCAATGGTGAAGGTTTCTTCAACAAATCTTTAATCAGGAAGATGTTACGACTGCATGATTGTAACAAATGTATCATTTTCCAGGTGTTAGAAAACAGTGTCATATATATCACATCACCCGTTTAAAAAATTTGAGTTGAATGCAATATGGCACACGTCCGCTTGGAACACACCGACGTAGTTCCCCCTAATACTAACATGTTTCTATCGACCAATTGTAGCCAGCCTAACTCCTTTCCTTTCTATAGGGGGCGTTAACGGACTTTTGAATCACCCTCTTGTCCCTTATATGTGACTTAGTCAGCATGAGATCAAGAATTACACACGCACACACGCATTCATTATAAATGTGTGTGTGTGTGTGTATATGTATATATATATATATATATATATATATATATATATATATATATATATATATATATATATAGTGTGTGTGTGTAAAGGTAAGTAGGTAGTAGGGGGCTTTGGTAATATTTTGCGGGGTGGGGGCCAAACTTTGTAGATCCGGCACTGCCAAGAGGATTATCTTGACTGCGGTTACAGGCGCTAGAGACTCATTTGCCTACAAGAATACAGTTTACAGGATGTACTATTCAGGAGGGAGGTTGACATTTGAGTGTGTTCGAATAGGTCACACTTACAGCCCAAATGATATGTAAAAAAGATACGAATTACTGGATACGATGATTAGGTTTGATGAATTCCTTATGTCCAGATTGCTTTCTACACAAGGAAGGTAAGAGGGAAATCGAGAGAGAGAGAGAGAGAGAGACACTGGGGGTAGATACGTGTTAGTCAAACTCACCTAATGCCTTACGTTTGTACTGCCCACCCTAATTTATCAATAAACAGCTTCTGCCCACCAGGTCGAATAATACTGCCGACGTCCCTGTCGACCCATATTCAACTTCGAACCGAAAACCATCCAGATCGATTGATTTTCGTTAGTTCCCGTTAGTTCTCAAAATTTATCCAATATCCTTGCCGAGCATATTTTTTATTTAGTTCTTAACATTAGTCCAAGAAATATGAAGGCCATTTGTGGTTTCCCTATTTTCCGCAGTCGAGTTTGACGATACAGAGGTCCATGTTAGGTTTTAAACAATATTGCCCTGTTTTTTTGTAATACTTAGGTAATTTTGACAAATGTATCCATTGTATTCATGAGATAAATGGGTTGTGAAAATTTGGAATTGGAAGTGGTCGGAGGAAACGGTTTCTCTTTAGGGGGAAATATAAACTTGGGTTTAAAATAATTGTCAGCCACTAAACATAAGTTTTTCTCTTGGCCCGGTACCGGGCCACAGTCCGGCAGTTGAGTGCTCGGTAACCCTAAAACTGAATCAGAAACAGAAATAGAGTGGCCACAAACGGCAAAAAAATCCACTTAAAGCAAAGAAGAAAAAAATGGCTTTCCTAAGACTGTTACATTTAATAAGTAAAAATCACTGACGTTCTTCACCGGAAGTTTGTTGTGTAGCAAGAGAAGAAGGCTTTGGGGAGTGGGGGTTCTAGATCCGACAAAGTAGAATGTATGCACATCATAATTATTATGCACAGTCCAATTAGCATAATCGCTAAACTTTCTAATAAACAGAAATTCACTTTGAAACTTACACTTCCTTTTGGGTGTCATAATGAACTTGCCCCCGATCTTTTGTGACTCTTTGCCCCGCACTATGTCGTCTTAATGCTAAGTCTTGTCTACCTACGAAAAATGTCGTCCGCCCGCCCGCCCCGAGTTTTGGCACCCAATCGATGCTACTGGAATTAACTTAAATTCAACACCACAAACAGAAGGAAATAACAGATCTCTGCTGCACATTATTGCAACTCAGCAACTGTTGTATTATTGAGAGGAAGCGATTCAATGTGCAGTTTGTTTTGTGAAATGACCATTTGAAATATTGTTCACACATTTAAATAGAAATAATTTTCATGAAAGTATAGTATTAATTATTTCTGCTTTCCCACCCCACTCAGGGATATTTGTGCGTCCCCAAAGAATTTTTCAGGACACTGGGATAAATTATACCTTTCCGGAACTGTCCTGGAAAATGCGGGACGTATAGCAACTCCTAGCATTCCCTCTTTAAAATTGTGTTTGTTTATGCCCAGATATGCTAATTGGGATTGGACCTACGGCTGAAAATGGAACCCGGACCACTGTGCCATTACTTTATGCCATCAGGGAGGCTCATTCTTTTGTTATAGATATATACATAAGATTAAATTTTAAAAATCCGGCAATTTTTCAACAACAGAACTCAAAGTTATAAGATACGTTGGGCTCTAAATTTCCATTGCAGTAGCATACTGATCGTAAGTATTACATTAGGTATATATACATGCAGTTCTGCACACGTATTATGAATTGTAAATTTTCTAATTGCCTTGAAACATCTAATAGTTTAATATTAACATTTGCCTCATTTTTATGACATCACCGGCACAAACACATGAAAGTGTGTTTTATGTCTATTATTATTATTTATTTAATTAATTATTTTATTAATGCTCAGATAGGTTAATCAGGACTGGGCCAACAGTTTTAAAATGGAATCTGAATTACTATGCCATATGTCTCCAAGAGTATCCAACCTGGTACCCATTGATTACAAGACAACAGTGTTACCAATATGCCCCTGTGTAGGCACGTAGGACAAAAATAAAGGATACCCTATCTCAGTTATCTCTGGAGCAAGCGCAAGAGATCAAGCCTCTACGCAAATAGTGACGCGAGACGGGTCATCCAATGAACACGTGGAAGCGACTGCAGCTACTAGCATTCGCAGCAGCGTGTACTGCTTCGCTCTGCCCACTCGATCTCCCCCATTCCCTTTCTACCGGTATGCGCGGCCTTGCTCCAGAGATATTCTACTCAGAGAAGAAATTGCCGACATGTCTCTCGTTGTTGCTACATCATGTAAAATTATTTAGCTAGTTCCAAATATAACATTACGAGGCTATAAACTCTTAACTGACACTTCAAGGGAACCTCGCATACATTTAGAAAAAGAAAATAGAAATTTATCCACCTCATATTACTACACCTGACTACAAAACTCAATACATACTGTTGAAAAATCTGCAAATGCAAAAAAGGTAACAATATATGACTTTAGCAATGAAAACTTTCTTGCGTAGTACAGGATATTCCAATCCAACAGTTTAATTCATTATATTTCCTTATGCAAATAAATGTAATATGATATTGTTTTTAATGTAGAATTCAATTCGGGTTGAAAATCTTTGTACTTGAGCACTGGACGTGTAATGTGGTGGTTTAAATTGTATTTTAGTGATATATTTAGTAGAAACGAAATTTAAAAAAAAATTGAATGATGCTAGAAGTATTGAAGCTCACACTATTATAATTATGTTATCAGGTTAATACATGTGCCCAGTACCTTGCTTATAATAATTGCAAAATTGTGAGTTTCCAACTACTATCTTGTATGGATTTGTGTAAGACATCAGCAGGGAGCATGGGATGCTGGAGATTAGAATAGAATATTGATACTGTGAAAGTTACAGGAGGCAGTGGTCTGAAAATTTGGGAAACCACTCTAGTAAATTGAAAAGGAAGCTTTTACCCCCTTTTTTAAAATCAGAATCCTACTGCGATGTTACATTAATAGGATGAAATGGTTCAAACAAGTGCAACCTCTGCTCACATGAGAAGTACGATATTTCACAATTTCTCTTGCCCTTGATATCCTTTGTTCCACTTTTTTTGTTGCGGCACATCAAAAGATGTCTGTCCGAGGAACGTGCCTTTCTAACGATTTTTACAAGAAAATTGAACATGTAGGAAGCTCAAAGATATTTATGTAATAACCGTAATAGGATATGTATTTATTACATGTAATTATTATTGCACACATTTCTGTGTATTTTTAGCGGTGGAGGTTTATATGTTATTGGAAGGATTTGGCCAACCACTTAAGTGGAAAGGAAGGAACAGGTTAACATGACCAGGTGGAAATATCTGTTGTTTACTCGTAATTTAATGGTTAAAAGGCGAATAGCTGGGTGGGAAGTAACTCATTGTTTTCACAAGTAATTGTGAGTGTTGACAATTAGTTGAACATGTATAGGGGACGCTTGCAAAAATTAGTATGAAACGGGGTAGGCTGACAATAAGAAGTGGTTTTCCCTGATGGGAATAACATTTGTTCACTTCCTTTCATTTACCTCTTCACACCAGACTAATTACTCGAAGGCAAGGATTTGTTTGCAGCACCAATATATTACTTCCATCATTCACGACCTCCTTCCTTTTGTGATGTACAGTCCTACCTGTCGACCTAATGCCATCCTCCGTGGTGCCTTATTTAGAAATATCTATTGTTCGTAATGGGTCGTTTCAGGGACATCGGACGCAGCAGCAAGCTTTCACGGCCGTGATGTGTAACAAAGCCTCCTTTCCAGCGCCAGGTGTGTACAGGTGTTCGCAAGGGCTGCGTTCTGCCGTGAAAGAAATAGCTGTGAAAGCATTCGTAGACTGGATTCTGTTGTAATTGTAATTTTACCGTTAATGGGGAGAGTTGGTTTTGTTGTAGAACTCAGGGGCTCTGACATTTAGAATTGAGCACGCTACTGAATTTGACTCAATTTCACAGATTATTATTATTATTATTATTATTATTAAAGCTACCATTTTGATATTACAATAGATATGCAAGTTCGAACATCAAATTCAAAGTAGCCTTTTTGCAGTGGCGTGCGCGGGATTTTCGAAAGGAAAAGGCTTCATATACTATTTTAGTAGTCCGTCCTCATTTTTTTCTTTGCATGCCTTTCACATTCTTTTTTTAGAAATACTGGGTCAAAAGGTATGACCCTCATCAACACACCCCCTTAGGCACGCTATTGCCTATTTGAAATCATTAAGAACTCTAAGGATTGTGTAACCGAGCTACAACCAGGGGTCTCAGGTTCCAATCTCGGCCTGGGAATGGGTAATTGTGACTGTCCATTCATTAATTTCATCATATCATCACTCATCCCCATCTTCGCAATTAGCCAACAAGTGACAGGAAGGCGAAGTAAAATAAACTAAATCAATCAGCCAAATCAAAGGATTGTGTGGTGGTTATTACTAGAATTGTGTAATAATTGGTCCTGTTAAGGTTAAATATTCCCTCCATAAAATTGTAGACACGGGCAGATTTAAATACCTAGGTATATGTGTTGAATGTAATATTTAAAGTGGAGGATGTCTTTCCCTAGGCTATTGTAATTTAAGTAAAGCAGTCTCTTCCCAGCCTATTCTCAAGGCTCAGAGAAATGCCCCCATTTCGAGTACCAAAACTATTAAGAAATCAGCTGACGACATACGTAAATGTATTTACAGCTTTTTCCATCACTTCTGAAATTTTATATCAAGAAGATAGTAATTTATTCGCTAGAAATTGTAGGAATATATCTACTTTATATGGAAAATTTTCGTGGACTTCCTGAGCTTCAAGCATAGACGAATGCGATTGTTCTTTTTTCTGGATTTAAATCTTCTTCCACTACAAATAGTTGTATATCATGTATCTTGTCAAGTGAACTTTGGTTAGGTGTTGCAACACCGAAAATGATAGAAAGAAAAATGTAAGCAGAAATCAGTCCAAGGCCACGGTTTTACCCCCGATGTTGTCTACGCTACCACAGCTTTTCCTCTCTCGCTGGCACTAAACAACAACAACAAATTAAACCATTGGAAAAGCTAAAATTTGTAACCCAATGGTAAGATCTGTAATATGCATAAAACACATCTAAGAAAATAAGTCACTGCGCCCTTGATATGAGCTGAGGTTGTAATGGTATTCGGCATACAAAGGGACAAAATACGGGGCAGCACAACTTCACAGACGATTATACTGTATCTACATCTAGTTGACAGAGCCTCGACCATGTAGTTCTAGGTCATACATCGTGAAAAGGAGATTAACTTTTAGTTGCCTTCGAAAGTCACCCCTTACACTTTGGTATAAAAAATAAACTCTTAAAAAAACGAGAGCTTAAACACCCCTGTGAAGTTGATTTTTTTTTTTTTTTACTTTGATGTACTAATTCATATGAATACACACATATTCTGATATTGGTGAAGTTTAGAGGTCTTCAAATCATCAATGCAATTTTAAAGAAATGTACTTTGTATCAAGTTTCTTTCCGGTTTTTGTACCGTCACGGAAAATCCGGGAAATATTTTAAAATGTCTCCTTCCTCGCAAAGACACACACTTCACAAGAAAATTATGGATTAAGGACCATGCCTTAGAATATGCTGTTAGGAAGATAAAAGAAACTAACGAAGGACTAAAATTAAATGGTGTGACTCAGTTGTTAGCATGTGCAGATGATGTAGACTTATTAGGGATGATATAAATACAATTAAGGATAATGCTAAAATATTTTTCAAAACTGCTAGAGAGATAGGTTTGGAAGTTAACAAAGAGAAAAGTAAATATATGGTTACAGGTAGGGTGACCAGACGTCCTCTTTTATCCGGACATGTCCTCCTTTTTAGGTGTCTGTCCGGCGTCCGGGCGGATTTTTTAGAAATCTGTAAATGTCCTCCTTTTTTGATAGCATCCAGTAGCGCAACCACAGGGGGCATTGCTCCCCCAACCTTGGACGGAAATGAGTTCTGGGGGGCAAACATTGACGGCTAAGTGTTCAAACAGAGGGCAATTACCACCCACAACTTCAAATTTTATGCAAATAAAAATACTTTTCGTAAAATTTTCTTGCTCGCTTCGCTCGCAGTACCTCCTTTTCTTAGTCTTCTCAAGTTTAGAACTGTAGTTAGGGGATGGCGGAAGTCGGCTCTGGGCGCCGAACGATCTAAATGAAAATAAGTTGTAAAATTGATTGATCGATTTGTGGCTGTAAGTCCACAGAAAGGCTAATCAGAACTAGAGCCTAGAGCTACAGTTTAAAGTGGGATCCGAATCACTCTGCCATGTGCCTCCACCGGGTATCGAACCCAGGACCCCTTGATCACAAGACTACGATGTTACCACTACACCATCGGGGAGGCACAAAAGTTGTAAAAGAGAGAATGCAAGGGCGTCCCATGAAATTATTTGCGCCCTATTAAATCAAAATTGATTTCAGTCTGCAAGAAAAATTGGATCCAGATTGGGCGCGTTAAGTATTCGAGCAATGCTCACCTAGCATCTGGGAGCTGAACACGATCATTTTCCCAACTGAGTCATTAGTGGGGGTGTGCGGGATCCAGAAAAGCCGGTACCGAGATAGGTAAAAAGAATTTCCTGTTCCGATCTCAACTTCGGGAAATTATTTCCACACTTTTCAGGATCCCGAGCAGTCAGGAACCTTCAAATGGTAATTTTTAAAAGTAGTTAATTCTTGAAGTTTTCTGCATTGTAAGTGTCTTGACACTTCTCGAAAATTGTAAAAATAATAATAATAAAATAAAAGACAGTGACGTAAAATTCGTGATTTCCACAGCGTCGGGAAATTTTTAAACATTTCCAGTTCCGAAAATTTCCCGGCTTGATCCGGAAATCGCGATTCTCTCCCGTCCCGACCAAAAATAGTTCTGTCCCGCCCACTCCTAGTCATTACATTAGTACGTATTATTTTAAGTCGTTGCTTCGCAATCTGAGACTTCTCAAACACGTGTAATCTGAGCAGTTCATTTTCGATTGATTGATATGGTTTATTTTAATTCGCTTTTTTGCCTCCTTTGGCTAATCGCAATGATGAGGATGAGCGATGATATCATGATTTTAATGAAGGGACACTCACAAAGAACACTCATGCTCAAGCTGGGATTCGAACGCGGGACCTCTGGCATTGTGGCGCGGTGTGCTAACCACTCCGCCACAGAGGTCGGCCAGTTCATTTTAGAGTCAAATATACGCGATACAAAAACGCGTAGTGTGAATTTTCTTATTATTAAGTCATATTTACTTTTATGAAATAACGAATGATGATGATCTAAGCAAGAATATATCATGCTTTTAAAGGATGGAAGAAACGAATATGAGGTAAAGTGTACGGTGGCTGTCACTTTCCCCTGCTGTTGAAAGAGTGCAAATATGTTCGTGACATTAAAATCATATTTCCTGACACAATATAAACTACCTAAAATTTAAATTTCGTTTTTGGAAATAAGTTAAAGTGAAGCTTACTTGTAACATTTGCATTCACATATGGGGATATTACATTCTAATATCCAAGAATTGGAAAAAATAGTAAAATTCAATGCTTCAAACTATAGATATTCTTAGTTATGGTTGTCATGTTAAACAATAGATTAGGAGATTGCTTTTGTTGCTTAAAAGTAGGAGGAATTTATTGAAAATATCATCAGAATTATCTGTGAGTAAAGTGTTGGTAGTTTTTTTTATTTTTATATTGATTAAATTATGAGTAATGGCAAAATGTGTTCCCATTTTTTGCGATGTCCTCTTTTTTATGACTTTGTCCTCCTTTTTCACCATGCTATGTCCTCTTTTTTGAATGCATGTGTCTGGTCACCCTAGTTACAGGTCGAAACCAAATGTTAGGTAATAATCAAAATCTAATTATTGATAACAACTGGTTTGAACCAGTTTCCAAATTCAAATACTTAGGAGTAGTATTAACAAGTGAAAATTATATTAAAGAGGAAATAAAAAGTAGGCTTAATTCAGGAAATGCATGTTACTTCTCTCTTCATAAACTTTTGTCTTCTCGTTTAATATCTAAGAAACTAAAAGTTAAAATATTCAAAACAGTAATTTTGCCTGTAGTATTATATGGGTGTGAAACTTGGTCCCTTACATTGAAAGAGGAACATGAATTGAGAGTATTTGAAAATAAGATCCTTAGGAAAATCTTTGGACCTAAAAGGGATGAGGAGACAGGTGAGTGGAGAAGGTTACATAATTTAGAAGTACATAATATGTATTCATGTCCAGATATTATTAGAATAATTAAATCAAGAAGACTTAGATGGGCAGGCCATGTGGCACGAATAAGAGAGGAAGGAGGAGTTTACAGGATCCTTGTGGGGAAACCTGATGGTAAGAGACCTGTAGGAAGGCCAAGACGATGATGGAGGGACAACGTTGAGATAGACCTAAAGGAAATCGGTAGGGATGGAAAAGAGTATATAGATCTTGCTCAAGATAGGGACAGATGGAAGGCCTGTGTTGCTGCAGCCATGAACCTTCGGGTTTAAGAAGGCTAGAGAGTTAGTTAGTTAGTACTCAGAGTTTAACTCACAAAATGATATAAATAGTGAGTTTCCCTACAAAAGTACTATACGTACTATATATTATCTTTCAAAAACATATTTATTGATTTACTAGCTGATTACCCGGCGTTGCCCGGGTATTTAATGAATTCTAACTATAGCGTAAAATGTAACTAATTTTATTTACAGGTATTTAAAAGTATAAGTAAAATATACAAATTATAAAGTAATATATTTTACAAATTCACTATAATATAAATTTAACAACAATTTATGAACAACATTTTTAGTTCCACCTCCAAGAGCAAGAATGAATAAGTTGATCGGCATTGGGAATGTCACTATTTATCTTAGCAACCCCGAAGATTATGGATTCCACACTAATATCGGTCGTTTTATATTTCACCCCCTTTCCACCACCCTCGGGGGTGCCAGAGGTGTCTTGGAGTTGAACGGCATTGGGAGTGTCACTATTGATCTTAGCGACCCAGAAAACTAATGTTTCCACACTAATATACGTCGTTTTACATTTCACCCCTTCCCAACCCTACCCCTAGGTGTGCCAGGGGTGTCTCGGAGTTGGACGGCATGGGAGTGTCACTATTGATCTTAGCGACCCAGAAAACTAATGTTTCCACACTAATATATGTCGTTTTACATTTCACCCCTTCCCAACCCTACCCCTAGGGGTGCCAGAGGTGTCTTGGAGTTGAACGGCATTGGGAGTGTCACTATTGATCTTAGCGACCCAGAAAACTAATGTTTCCACACTAATATACGTCGTTTTACATTTCACCCCTTCCCAACCCTACCCCTAGGTGTGCCAGGGGTGTCTCGGAGTTGGACGGCATGGGAGTGTCACCATTCATCTTACCGACCCCGAAAACTATGGATTAAACAGTTTTCGATTATTTTTACATGTCATACCCCATACAACCCCCACCCCCGCGGGTACCAGGGGTGTCTTACCCCCACAGTATTTCTTTCCAGGTTGCAAGTGGTACGCATCCCAAGTTTGGTTGAAATCGCTCCAGGTGTTCGAGAGTTATGCCGGTACACACATACATCCTCTTTTAGATATTACACTCGCGTACTTTCGACGTGGCCTTTGGCCTTTGGCCACGTCTTGTACGCTCGCATGCGTGACCTTCGGCCACGTTGTGGAAGCAATCATGTTATAGATGGGGTTCCTCAATGATCTTAATGACTTTTAAAATGTCTGCATGTTGTATTGGATGAAGGGAAACAAGTGTATAAGTTCGCTAATTTGAAAAGTTTAGAAAATTACTTTATGTGTGTACTCTAATATTGTACAAATATTCAACACATTATTGTATATTTTTATAATAATAAACTTGGTAAACATTGTCCGTTTCAAAATAGTTAGATATTTCATATAAACGAATTGAATAGCGACACTATATTGGAAAATCAGTATTTCCGTCTTCTTTCATTTTCACATTAAACGTCATTTAAAAAATAATTGTTTTCTGTTATTTCGGGCGCTCGTCGACGTGGTTCGCTTATTTGGAAAGTTTTGAACGTAACTTTGTGTGTACGGGCTCTAGTATGGTACAAATATACAAAATATTCAAAATTGCAGGGTGGCGACAGACCTGGAAAACCGGGAAAAGTCAGGGAATTTGAGGTGTCAAAAAAAGTCCGGGAAATGTCAGGGAATTTCATCTTCATTGACTTTTTTTTATTATTATTTATTTATTTATTTAAATATATCGTTAAGGAACTCTGCACGGGAACAAGAATTCTTGTTCGTAACTTTCAGCCTAAACTTTTAGGCCCCTTTTATGCGCAACACAACCACGGCGCCAGAATGGCAGGAGGAGAGAGAGAGAGAGAGAGAGAGAGAGAGAGAGAGAGAAATTTCTCTCGCCCGGGCTTCTCGGCTTGAATTTTAAATTCTGACACTCTTTGGAGGAAAATTGTTATAACTCGGGCACTATGGAAGCAATCTACTTCGGATAAGTTTTGGTTTTCAGTTAAAGCATCATAGCATGCAACCGTGTACAATTCAGAACGCCGAACCGAGGAAGGGGGTTTGGGGGGCGCGACCCCCGAATTTCAATGAAAAAAACCCTAAAAATCTGGAGTTTGCCCCCTCTTCTCCCGCTATTTGGGAAGAAGGCGCGAACTTTAGTATAGTTTTCAAAGAATGGACATTTCTCAAGAGAATGAAACATGTTTCATGTTCTTGGGTGCCATACAAGTTGAATAATTAGCCTAAATGTGATTTTTTTTTTTTTACGAAAGATAGGTAATTTACATTTTTGGAGGAAAATTGTTAAAACTCGGGCACTATGGGAGGAATCTACTTCGGATAAGTTTTGTTTTGCAGCTAAAACATCATAACATTCAACCCTGTACAATTCAGAACGCCGAACCGAGGAAGGGGGGTTTAGGGGCGCGACCACTTAATTTCAATGAAAAAAAAAACATAAAAATCTGGAGTTTGCCCCCTCTTCTCCCGTTATTTTGGGGATAAGGTGCAAACCTTAGTATTCTCTTCAAAGAATGGACGTTTCCAAACATGTTTCATATTCTTGGGTGCCATACAAGTTGAATAATGAGCCAAAACGTGAAACTCTGTTCGGAAATGTGGCATGGATATGTTGCGGGGGGGGGGGGGGAGGGGGTAGGTTGGTCATCAGTATGAATTTCCTAGGCTTGCTCCAGACCTGTGTCAGAGTTTCCACCCAAATATTAGAGTATGAAGGTCCAAAAAGCACATTCATTTCATAATCAGCAACATGATACCATATTGTATCATCGGGGAGTAAAGGTTAAGCCTCTAAATATTATGTGGCAAATGCATTGAATTATCATTTTTTCTTGTCCGTATGGGAGTTGTAAGGGTACAGAACTGTCAACAGATGGAGGGGATGGGAGAGGGTGGCGCCGTCTAATAGTTGTCGGACGTCGTAGTAAGGCATTTTGTTGGAGAAACTGAAGGAACATGGAAACAAATAGGTTCCATTGATACATACGATTTTTGTCGAATATCGCCATCCGACAAAGTATCTCACTACAACATGCGACAGAAATTGCATACACTGCAACATCCAAAAAAAATCACATGCATAAACAAGAACAGCTTTAGACTGCAAATATGTTGCTGGAGTTTTATTACTCTTCTGGCTCACTTCAACTTATTTAATGTAGCAGTGCTTACGAAGGTTTTCTTTCATCATCCTAAAGTATTACACTAGTATTGCGATGAAATTAACGCTCTCTGTCCTGTCTGTTTAAACTCGTGAGAGATTATTAATATCTCACTGAGTAAGGTTAATGTCCAATATTATGAAATAAAATACTAATAATAAATACGTAAATATTTTAATATCATATTCACTCGAATCATTCAATCATAAAAGCAAATCACTTTCTTCAAGAATTGACTTTTCTCTGCCAGCCCTGCTAAAATTTTCACTTTCCATCTACTGATTTATACGAGGGGTGGCCAGAAAGTAATTTCCGTTTAGCAGGGACACTAACCGTGAAAAATGGTAATTGCTGCGAAATTATGTTTAGGAATGTGCAGTGATGTCTGGACACATTTTTCGCCCGTTCGAAATATCGAAATAATGCGAATTTGGCATAAATTGCAAATTGTTGGCATTTTTAGCGTTTTTTAAAAGAAATGTTCTAAAACAACGAAAAATTCCATGAAATCCAACATTCTTGTCTTTTATAGGCCATGTTTGTGTACATAGAACATGTAAGTTTTCCAACATTTTACTCAAGAGTAAACTATAGAGTTATACGTACGTGGAATAATTCCGACAGCCACATTAAATCATGTATTTCCCACGATTTTGCAACTTCTATCAAAACCATTTGCATCACAGAGCAAAGTGGCAGGGTTCTAACAGGAGATCGAGTGCGTATCTACCATCACACGGGAGCCACATCTTCCGTATTTGTCGCACGAGATATGTTTTGAATAACCAAGCTAAGTGCGCACCATCGGCATTTGTGGAGCGAGTAATAATGGAGCCCAGTCGTTAGGGCGTCTAACTACTATGCGAGAGACCCCGGGTCGGTCCCCTACGGGGGAGAACCGGAATGTTTTCCACCTATTCAAACTGCTCCGGCACCCACCCAGCATCATATGAAGCTGGTACCAGGAGCGTGGTGCTGATAACATCACCCCCACCTCCAGCCGTAATGAAGAAAGTGTGGGGCTTTAACTCCACACTCCTGTACACCTTCATGGAAAAGTTCAGGGGAGCACTTTACTTTTACTTCCTCAAAAATCTGTTCCATCATATCAAACTGTCACGAAAATACATAGGCCATGTGACCTACAATTTTAAATAATAGTTTAAAAGCACAATAGGAGTATTAAGTTTCGGTATATATGGCAGAAAAATGTTCTAAAGCAAAAACGCGAATTTTGGGAAATGCAACACTAACAAGTCAAAAAAAGATAATGCCAATTTTTGGTGCCATAATATATTGGTATCTGTCACGTGAGATTGATTGATCTTAATTCTTTGGGTACGTCGCCACTTATGGTCATTATGCACCCTTCAATATATACGTGGAAAATTCCATTATCTAGAATCCTTACCTTAAAATTAAAAAAGGGGTATGGAAAATGACTTTCCCAAAATAACTTTCAAGATATCAAACTCTCACGAAGAGGCGTAAGCCATGTGACTTACAATTTGAAACATTAGTTTAAAAACACCATGAAGGTATAATTTCAGATATTTGCCAGAAAACGCGCTAAAATAAAAATTTGAATTTTGGTAAAAATAACACCGTATAGTAAAAAATAAAAAATGAGAAAATACACCAAATTGAAAAAAATATATAAAATATCAAGGTCCCTACCGATTAGGCATAAATAAAACATGAATATCAGTTGTAATTTATTGCATTAGTAACAGTGAGTCTTAACCTAATTTTCGGCATAATCACCATCGTTGTTCTGGCATTTGTCGTAGCATGGTACTAAATTTTGTATGCCCATGGTATATGTGTCTGACAGCAAAGACTGGAACTATCTCTACCGCAGTGTAGCTGTCAAATCCTTGCCCTGCCAGAAACTTCTTCAGTTAAACAAAGAGATGAAAGTCGGTACATTCAAGGCCAGGGCTGTACAGGGAGTGATCTCTTACCTGAAGTGATGCAAAGGGCCCGTGTGTACTCAGCTGTAAAGGGTTGTGCACATTCGATTGGCCTTCCGTGAATTGTCTGCACCATCGTCTGACCATACTATCACTCACGACGTCCAGTCTGCACACCTCACACGATTGCTGGTGGTTCCGTGCCAAATTCTGAGCATTACAGTCGGTGGGAGACTGTATGAGAGCTGCAATCTTTAACCTAGAACTGTCCTAAAACGGTTGCACTGCAACTGTACCAGATTACAGCTACATGCCACTTCTTCCTGCCTGCATGTGTGTGTGTCTATCTCCGACCACTAGTGCTGGGTATAGGCACCATTGGAGCTTTTTTCAGGATGCCCCTCGTATATGAACTTTCAGAAGCTTTTATTATTAGAGTATTCCTGTTTTAATGTGTGATTAGCTAAATCAGGTACCTATACAATGCAATTCTATAAATTTCTTGCATTAAGTTTCTAATACCTACATACCCTTTTCGTCAGCATTAATGGTATAACTGCATGTTGTCAGTTTCACAGTACTTCACTTGGATATACTGTACTGAAGCAGAAATCTCATTGATAATGTAAGGAAATATGACACTTTATTTTGTTCGATTCAATTGTTTCACATATATGCATGAGTTAAGTTGTTTGCTTTACAGAGAAGAGAGAAGTAGCTTTATGCATCGAAAAATGAGTCCGCACTCATGGTTCTTGCAAGCAGAGGGTTCCAAACCTCAGTGGAAATATCAACATATAATACCGAGAATGTATCAGGAGACTGATAAATTACAAATTGAATTTCTTAATCAATCACTCTTATCTCATTTAGTCGTAACTTTAAAAAAAAATCAAGTATTTTATTTTAAACTTGCTGCGTATGACAAAATTCCGTAATTCTTCCCTAGCTTGTGAATTGTAATAATTTTCCAAATTCACTATTTTGCAGTTTGAATTCAAATCATAGAGAATAGAGACATTAAGTCAATTTCATAGAAGGTAATATTGGTAATTAACAAAACCATACGTGGACCTGTATGAGTTTATTATTTCCATTTGCAAAAACATCGATTTAGTTTTGTTTGTAATTGTCAGGGAAATTTTGTAAATTTTGTCCTGGAAAACCTGGAAAAGTCAGGGAATTTCATTTCTGCTTGTTTGTAGCCACCCTGAATTGTCTATTTTCATAATAATAAAGCGAGTAAGCAATAACCTTTTCAAAATAATTAGTTACTTTTTTTGTATAAACGACTTCAATAGCGACACTAAATCGGAAAAGCAATATATTTTACGTCTCTTATCATTTTCGCATTTTAAAACGTGATTTAAAAATAATTGTTTTCTGTCATTCCCCTCGAATTCCTACCTCTCCTCGGTAATACATTCTGACGCTCATATTTTGAAATTCGAAAAGTCTAGCATAATTCACTTACAGTAGTTTTCGGGGTGAAAATAAACTTTCTTTAAGTTCCCTAGCAACGTCCGTTTCCATGGTCAACAAGAAGCACTGCAAGCTCTAAAGAATTGTTTGTCCTTATACCTCTAAACATTTAGTTGAAACAACCACGATGTAGATATTTTCGCATTGAGTATACCAATGTATACGTACGTAATTGTATCTGGACTGAATCTTCTTCTTATGTAGATATCACCCTTGTTTGAGGCACCTTTTCAAAACCAGGAGTTCATTTATCTGTGTGTCTGATCTGTGAGAAATATAATGTAGCTGTAGCTAGACAATTAAGAAACAATGTGTGCTGCAAAAATGTCCGTGGAAACTGTTGCTAAGGACGTGAAGAAATTGCATTTTCTCCCTTAAAGAAGGGCCAAATGAGCGATTCTTTAATTTTCTCGGCCTTTTGGGACGATTTCATGGGGGGGTCGTAATCGGGCATTTTTTGCCTCCGGGGCTTCCTTCATGGAGAACATTTATGTCAGTGAATGGTGGGATTTGGGCTATATATATACGAGTATATTGGATTATTAAAGTTTGCACTATGTTTCTGAGAAAACTGGAATATCGGGAATAATTCCGCAAACGATGACTGTTGGTCAGTTGTCGGAACACTACCAGAAGTGCAAAATCCCAAAAGTTCAACTTTAGCTGCTCAAATGGGTCAATCAGGACTTACAGGGGGATGCCAAGCACTGTGCAATGTGCCTCCACCGGAGATTAAACCCGTGACTCCTTCATTACAAAGCCACAACGGTAACACCGACACATAGGGCAGGTGCTAATGGCCAGTTGTTATTATATATACACCCCCCCTTCCCCTGCTTCCAAAACCTTTCCGACAACCTTCGGACCACACGCGGACAAGTAAGTGGTCGTTCACAGAACGTGTTAGTAAATAATGAATTGACATGTGAAAAGGAATCCATGAAATGCAAGTTACTGTGAGCAATATGCTAGGAAAATAGTCGCATTAGGAAATATGTGAAAATGGAAACTTTTGAAACCCATGTCTAATGGCGTATCTTTCCCAGAAGGCAAACAATTTATTTTTGCATTGTGTTGTATTGACTCGAGTTGGTGATAAAAGGACAGCTATCGGGACACTCTGAAATCATTTTTGAGCCAACAGTGAGTCCAGCAGGTACATGTGGTCCAGAAGAGGAAGACGTTTATTTGCCACAACAAGACAGAAGAATATCCGAAGGTAAGTCAATTCGTATATATATATATATAGCATATACACATCAGTCATTAGGATATTTTATGTTGTGTTATCATGATTTCATGAATTTCTTCCGAATCATTAACTAATGTCCATTTTATTGCACACATGTGCCATTGTCATTTCTTCATCTAACGTATTATGTAACCTGTCCGTCTGTCCGTCCGTGTCAAATTTCAGAAACTACCATAAAGCTACAAAAACAAATTTTGTGTTGGTCTAAAATCAAAATCAAATTATAACATGGACTAAAGCATTTTTAAAAATTGTATTTCACATAACATCAAGCAATTGTCACAGTCCATGTTGAGCTTTTCAATATTATAATGAAATACCAAGTTCAGCCCTCCCCTCCAAAACATTCCAAATTCCGGGTACCCCACTATTGTTCTCAAATCCTCATCTCCAGTAAATTTGGGATAAACAGCTTTATACCTAGGTATTAGCTTATGTTGTATGAGAGTCACATGTTGTCAACAGTTGTATCACACGTGTAGGGACGTCATAAGAGCCGACTGTCTCAGGTGCCATTCTTAAGGGGGCGCCAATGGTTAACACCAAAACCATATCTTTCATTACATAAGCGTGGCACTTTGTTGTTTGAGATTAATTGTAAGTCCCCTTTATGTACAGAAAAACTAATCAGGACCCGACCTACAGTTTAAATTGGATCCGTATTCCTATGTGCCTCCACCCGGTGTGTGGCTATTTGTTTTAAAGGGAGATCGATTTATTGTTGATAATAATTAATTGAAGTTACTTTTGAATAACATAATAAATATGTCGCAAAATCATGTAGTAATTTAAGCTAAGAGATTACTGTTATTTTGATGTCATTATGAAGGTATTAAGTAAACACATACCTGCAATAAAAATATTCTTCAACAGCAACACTTAATAATATTATTAAAATAATGCATAAAATGCATATTTTTCGTCATAAAATACCGTAATTATATAACATGGTCATGTTCATTTTATTGGAGGAAGGTAGAAAGTAAGGGGTGGGGGGCTGCCAAAAATCCACCTAACCCTGGTGAAAATTTTATCCTGCTTCAGCTTCAGGGTGGACAGAATGCCTATAATTTATGTTGCCTTAAGCTGCATTTACGAAATCTGTAAGACCACAGAGCTCTGTAGCTGTAGTTGTTTCTGGCAAATCGATAATTTTTACTGGCGGTAAGACAGGCTTTCCTGAAGTTCCCTCATCAGTGCACTGACATTTGTTTTCTGGATGCCGTGATTGATATAAAATCACATTTCAAAATAATCAAAATAGAATATCTAGCCACAACGAATATGATGGGAACCTTCTTTGTTTGGATAACAATGTGAATATCAAAATACATTTCCATTTGAAAGTTTGACACATCCAAATTTTATAAGCCATCCAGTGGCAAAACACATATGTACTAAATACTACTAAATACCACCTGCTTGTCTCTTCCGACTGGATCCAAAGTTAGTGAGGTGCCGAGGTAATTGTATTCAGGTTTCTGGATGCTCTTTTTGTAGTAATGATATTTTGTATTTAGGAGTTTCCACACGGATGTGAACCTGCCCCCCCCCCCAATACATTCTTAATTTGTTCCCTTGAAGATATTTGTAGGCTTTAAAGACAGAAATATATTTTGGAGTACTACAATAATTATATGCAAATTCTATTGTGCCTAAAATTGATATTTTGCTTGCTAGTGCCTGTTTCAATTATTAGTGTCTAAAATGTTTTAAAAGAGGTAAAGACAGAACCAGGTTTCAATTTCCCATTAAATATCATACAATCTTCTTCCTCTTTTACAAAATCACGGTTGTGAATTTTAAGGGAATATTACGTTGTGATTTATTTTAAAGTTTCGATTTTTCATTAATAAGAATATTAAAAGGTAAAGTTGCTTATTATACATATTTGCTCATTTTTAGTGCATTCTTGCCTCCTTATTTGGACAGTGTTTAGTGCCTAAAAATCCAGGCTCGACAGATTTACCAGCAATTGCTATGTCATGGGGAAATTAAATTTTTCCCTAAAGGGAGGATCTGTCACTTATTACTGAATTCTTTGAAGATCAGGGCATGCATAAAATACGTATCTTTTAACCTATTTCTGGAGGCACATAAATTTATAAAGTTATAAGATAATTTTAAACAAACTTGTTAATCAAATTATTTTCACAAATATATAGTAACTGATTTTAATTTGAATGCAATAGCCTGTCAAGTGATCGACAGTTTTATCTTAAAGTGTTATAAATTTTCGACACATTGGTTAGATAATTTGAAATGTCAGAAAATGAATTATCCATAAACAGTTTCTTTGAACGGGGAATGAATGTTAAGAAGCCCGCAATTTAATGATTTGATAAAGATAATCTAACTGGGCACACCACTGGAGTACAAATGACATTTTCTCTGACAGGGCTTGAATTGTAAAAGTAGGTATTACATTGCTGCGTTCTGGGAGGAAATGGGATACAGTACAAAATATATCGTAAACATAATTTTTTATCTTAGTTTTAAACCTTTGGTCAATGACAGAAATGGTAATCGGGTGTCGTTTTAAGGGGAGTTTGCATTTATCATTTTGGTTTTTCCAGAATTCTTTTACTGATTTCATTTGAGAAATTTGATTTTATAAAAATTTCAGGAGTTACAGAACCATCAGATTCCTCCCTCTCCAAACCCTGCGAATACTAGTGTGGCACACCAAATATTTGTACTTAACTAAAACTGGTTTGTTCGTATGAGTGATTTAATTATTGTTTTATACACAGAGTGTATACATAGAGACAGTGAAAATAGAATTTGGTGCCTGCTGCAATGAATTATCCTCCTAAGCTTAAAGTATTTCATAGTCAACATTTTCTAGATTGTATCTCAAGTGCAAAATTCACTGTCTTATAATGCAGCAGCCGATCGTCGTGCCGGAGGGGTTAGCACAGCCCGCAACGACACCAGGGGTCCCGGGTTGAAATCCCGCACTAGGCATGGGTGTTGTTTGTGAAGTGTCCCTTCATTATTTTCATCATATCATCACTCATTTTCATTTTCGCGATCAGCCAAAAGTGCCGAAAAACGACAGATAATAAGAAAAATCAAATCGCATTGAAGCTATACTATAATATAATATAATATAATCCTTCACAATCATGTTATGAAGACGTCAAAGACGGATAATTGCGAACGAGCAGTCAATACTTTCACAGGCTGTCAAAATCGAAAAGGGTGCATCACTAAGAAGTGAGGGTGGAAAAGTGGTACCATATCAAGTAAATGTTAACACTATCAAAAACTCTTAATTACTTTACCTTCCATATTATCACAAAATGTGTTGTTGTTGTTGTTGTTGTTGTTGAATTGGTGTTTTAAGTCCACTTTATGCACAGTAAGGTTAATCGGGACTGGACCTACAATTTAAAGTGGGATCCGAACCACTTGTGCCTCCACCGGCTTCACAAAATGTAAACCATGAAACTTATCTATATCTACATTATCTGTAATAAATAATACAGGTTTTCAGGAGAGATCACATCCAGCGCCATGTTCCCCCATACTTCGATCCTTGCACACTGCAAGTAACATTGCGAGCGTAGCGATCAACAAACTTTTAGGGTGTTCATTTCGAAATTGGCAATAATACTAACACTAGTCAATGTTGTCACAAAGGACCGCGACCTTTACTCCTTCCATTTTTTTTATCTTTTTGTTGCTTCAGACCCACTTTGTTTCTAGGTTTGTGGCATTCCCTTGTCACCTCCCTCCCCGTACCTACGTCTAAGCATCACTCATCCTCATTATCCTAAAGTGACAGAAAAGCGACGTAAAATAGCAAGAATACTTACCCCTGGACTTCTTGTTTAGTAGTCTGTGCTATGTTTTACTTCACTACTTTTTCACGTATCAAATAGTTATAAGCATTTTACTAATTATCCCCACATATGAGGGATATCTTGTATATCCCCCACAACATGAATTACTGCCTTAGCATATAAAAAAATAATACAGATTTAAATATGCCATGAGTTAACAAATGAAAAAAATATAATTCCTTTAGCACCACAGATAATGCAGATATCCTTTAGCTCCACAGATAATGCAGATATTATTAGCCCTAATCGTTTTAAAGTAGATAATGAAATAATTTTTCTTAAATCATATTAAAAATTAACCCCAACCCCAGTTATAAATATTGTTAGACCAGACAATAATAATAATAATATTTTACCAATTATAGTAAATGTGCGTATTTCTTTAATTCAAATTAATAAATAAATAAACACCAGCAGCAAGAAAAGTAGTAAATTGATGCAAGGCTACCAAACATCCCGATTTAGTTGAGACATGCCATTCCTTTTATTCCCTGTCCCGACTTTTTTCGGACTGCACTCGTAATGCGAAAATATGGCATTGAACGGGCGTAAAAAGTAAAGTAAAGTGCTCCCCTGTGTATTTGTACCATGCATTGAATTTCATTTACGTGTTTATTTTTTTAGTACTTTCGATACGCAAAATGTTGTGGCTACTTTACACTCCTATTGTAAATAATGTTACAATGCTCCTGTTTAAGAAATGGAGAAATGCTTTTTTGAAAAAAGAACACACACATACGGCAAATATGGAAATTAAATTCATGCTTTTAGTGGTGTGATCGCAGGTGAAATCGAAAATTTCACGAGGAAGATATTATCTTGGTCAGAACTCAACCAAAAGGCATTTCGTCCCGAGAATATATTACATCGGAATTTTAAAATGTATTTGAATGTTTCATGGTGATATTTGATCATTTCATGAATTGTTTACGCTGAGATGATGATATTTTCTGCAACTATCTCTCCTCTCCTCTCTTCTCCTCTTGTTCTTCTGCTTCTTTGCTTTTATCTCATATCACCTCCTGTTCTCCTCTTGTCCTGTTGTCTCCATCCCACTTTTTTCCACTCCTCTTATCTCGTCCCCTGTCTTCGATTTCCTATTCCATTGCAGTCTTCTCCTCACTTCTTCGTCCTTCACTTTTTCTCTCTATTACTCTACTTTTCACTCTCCCCTCCTCGTCTCCTCTTCTCATCTCATATCATCTCGTTTTTCTCATCTCTTTTCTCAATGTTCCATTTTCCTCATCTCTCCTCCCATCTTTTCTCTTTCTCCTCATTACTTCTCCTCTTGTCTTCTATCCTCTCTTTTCTTCCATCCTCTCCTTTAGCTTCCTCTGTTTTTGCTATCCTCTCCTCTCCTCTCTCTTCTTTCGTTTCCTTTGTGTAGACTCATCAGCGATGGAATAGTAGAAAATCGATTTTTTTGTTTCAGAAAGAATTTTGTCATTTGCGATATAATGCTGCTCGTATATTTAATGCTTTCATATACATAACACTTAGTTTTATTCCTCTCGCGTATTTCATACATACGTATATATTGTGCATGTGGCAACCCTGAAACTGAAGATAACTCTACACGCAACCCACCAACGCCTTGTGTAAGTTGGTTTGCTTAGTAAAAGTTGTCGCTGTCCTAGGACTTTGACAAACGCTGTACAACTGGAGACAAAAACGACAACGTGATAAACCTCCTCACCTACGAGACGAAACGAGAGCCCGAAGTTCTGGGAACTTGGACTGTATATTTTATTTTGAAACATTCAACAACAACGAAAAAAAAACCCTTGAATATTCCAATATTAAAAATATATATATATTGTTCAATTTTATGAATTTCTTTTTCTTCTTCAGTTTCAGTTTCCTCATTCCCTCTTAGTGTCCCATGAAATATTTCTCTCAAATAAACGATCATTAATCTCTCAAGGCCTGTAAAGTAGAGAGAGGTGAAAAAAACAATTCCTGCTCCAACATTTTTTTTTCACACAGAACAATATACATGTCGTATTCTGATTGGATAATATTGCATTAAAAATGCAAGTACGTACCATATAACAAGGAGAGCAAAATGTGTTTGAGAATGATACATAACTGAAGCAAAAACTTTACAGGGATAGGCCAAGATATGAATAACCAGAGTATCATAGTGAGGAATTTCATTTCTCGACATCATTATCATCTATCACCTTCACAGATTCTTGATTCCATATCTTTAATCAATTTTTTATTCTGTATTTTCATGTATGAAACCACACCACGTTCATACTCCCGCGATTTTTTGTTGTAAGCTAGGCCTGTTACCTACGCTATAGATCCAGTTTCGTTTTAGCCCTAGTGCATAATGTTGACAGTGTTTTTGCCAGTTTATATTATCTTGTTGAAAGATAGAGTCTTATGTAGCTAAGAGTACCATGCACGATACTTGCATATGTTCGTGCCTACTTGTTTCATAATAGTTTCAAAACTAATTTCGTGGGACCCTTCATTTCCTAGAATCGTGTACCTTCTCTACTTGGAAGATAAATCTCTCTGCCACGTGAAGTATAATTCTTCAAAGCTTTATTGCGTTAGTTATAAACACGCAACATTGAAACTTTTTCACTAACTTCTTTGAAATACAATACAAGGCATCTCACTGCTATGAAAATTACAGATCAAAATACCGGGATCTCATTTTAAGACAGTTGGTATTGGCGATCTGCCTCATATTTGACACCCTGAACTTCTTCAAATATGCAAAGTTTTCATTGCCAAACTGTAACCAAACTACATGTCCCATAAATAAGTGAAAATTTTGCTTCTTAATCTCAATCTCGGAATAGTGGTTTAGATAGAGATGAGAAAATATCAGCAGCAGAGAGAACTAAAAGGGCCTAGGAGGCTGAAGCCCGCCTCCAATTGAGCTCGTCTCCCCCCCCCCTCGCAGATTTTTATAGTACGGCAGAAGCATTTTGACCGAAAAAAAAAAGTAGAAGTTTTCTTACTAATACATATTTTCCATTACGATGTTCGAGTAAATTTCCTACTTCAGTAAGATTGTATGATTACTTTATCACGAGGTGTTCTAAAATCTAAAAGGGGGAGCTGAATTTCTCTATTCTGGATGAAATAACATGTTCATTACTAATTTCGGTGCGAGGAATTCAGAGAAAGTCTCAAAAGTTGTGTACCACGTCACATTTTCTAGATATACAGGGTATCCGAAATGTTACGCAACTGAGACTCTGAACGTTCTTAAATTTTGTACAAAAAACGATAGAGACATGAACCTTGTATTAGTTATTAACTTTATCTATGTGGATATTCTATAAACATTAAACACGAAAATAATTATCTGCATGAACGTTCAGTATGGAATAAGAGCTTTTAAGGTGTAAAAAAATATTGTACGAAGGAAAGAAAAACATGGATAAGAGACAGATATGGAGTCGCTTGCAATAATTTTTTATGTGTGTCGATCGTCTCAATGGCTATTTATCGTACTGTACGTAGTTGCCTTGTAATCAAGGGATCCCGGGTTCGATATTCGGTGGAAGCACATAGTGGTTCGGATCCCACTTTAAACTGTAGGTCCAGTCCCAATTAGCCTTACTGTGCATAAAGTGGACTTAAAACACCAAATCAATCAATTAATCGAACTGTAAAAAGAATGATACATTTTTATGCCTTCTATGCATAGAATGTAAAAAAAATTAAAAATGTAAAGTTTCCTGTGCATGTAGTACGGTTAAATGAAAGCATATTAGGAAATGTGGGAGTAATTCTGTGCATTACAGACGATTTGTGGGGTTAATTATGTCATACTGATAAAAAATATATGTTTTTTAAAAGAAGTACGAAATGTACTGGCAACATTGGACGTGTCAGAGTCCAGTACCAGGTGTGCCGACATCTGGCGATGTTATTCAATTAATTTCCAGATGAAATAAAATATTTGACATTTATCGTGCAAAAGAATAATCTACCTATCTTTTTCTATCTAACACTATATTTTATATTTGAAAGAACCTTCCTAGTCACGAGAAATGTTTAATTCCACTTTGGTGGATAGTGATTTAGGAATTGGGAATCTCTCAGTATGTGCTATCGACTTCAATGCAAAGAGCACATCGGCATATGCACATGCTTTCATTCTTCGAGAAATAGTCACGCATTACAGTGCGACAAATATAACAATTTGTCACGTGGTCCCTTGGTTCAGACCATATCATTAGATACATCAAAAGGCATTGAATGAATATCATTCCACCATTGTAGCTATTAGTGCTATAGCACAACTATGACATGCACCATGTGAGGTCCATGGGAGGTCTTCACCTCCCAGCGACAACCAAATGACAGTCGGTACACAATCTTCACACAATCTGTGATTTTTTACATTGCAATTTTCGAATTAATTGGTCAGAAATGTAACAGAATGTGTTAGGATGATATACACAGCTAAGGGTTTTCTTCAGTCGAAATAGTTTTATCACATCACAGTCCACTGTGTCACTACACAAATCAACCCTGTAAACTGTATGTTTATTTTTTATATATATATTAATAGATTTTATCGTAGCAAACAGGGTTACAATATACCTCACATACCAACAAATAAGACACGACTTAAGTATACATGGTGATTTGGCACACAAACAGTTTGCAGTGTTGCCAGATTACAAGAAAAGCGAAATTCAGCTGTGCATACATTACCCATATTATACTAATATGACGTCACGCGTATCTCAAAAATCGTACGTGATGGAGAAAAATGAGTAGCAAATCCGAAATAACCATGTCGAAATTAGTTAAGAACACCTATTCGCTTACTAAATTAATGACCAATCATGAGCCGCTAAAGTTACTACGAAATTGACATGATACTCGGCTGCCCGTTTGGTAGGTGAATTATTCAGTGCTGTGAGGTTTTTCTTTGGTTGGTACAAACGGTGACGAAGAATATAACCTAATTGTGTACAATTATTAGGCTCTATAAATCGTATCACTATTTTCTTTGTATGGGTCTTACAGCTTTGAAAATGAATTTTTGAAAGAGAAGGACATTGAAAATCCAAATAATAGTGGAGTTTATTATTATCTTTTTGTTAGTTCCTCATTCAAGTATCGGCAATGTCATGAGTGTTGGCAATGTTCTCTTCTTCGTTTCATCGCCATATCTATCCTTACCGTTACAAATATAAGAGAGGGAGAAATTGGATGTTAAGGAATCAGAGAGCATTCAAAGTACTTAAATCGGCTGCTGTCTTGCAATCAAGGGGTCCTGGGTTCGATTCCCGGTAGAGGCACATTTCATTACGCGGATCGGATTCCACTATCAGCTGAAGGTCTCGTCAAAATTAACGTCTGTGCACATAGTGGACCTTAATACATATCCAAACAACTAAACACTGCGAAAGTCAGCATGCTTAGGCATTTTTCTACTTGTGGCCCACATGTTAATTATTGTTTGTCGGATTAGAAAATTATAAGGCCGTAGTACATGAACAAATCCGAAAACTTTCCAAATAGTTTGAGCATTACGCAGTTCAAATTCCATCATGTGAAAGTAAGAGAACTATGTGTGAAGAGGATATTAAAGTTAGGATCTATTTTCCAATTCTTGATCACCTATTTTTTTTTAACTAAACGAAAGGTTTACTACTGTTGTGATTTCAGCAGTTAAGGGTGGGATATAGCTGTTGCCAAAAGTGATGGCACAGCAGGAAGCAGAAAGATAAGTCACAATATGAATCCTTCAGCAGCTGCTTTCAATAAATCAAACATTCCAAGTTGCCTTTCAGAAACTTTAAAAACTTTATTATTGCAATACGCATACCCTTATCAACAGTTGGATGTGAGAGAATATTTTCTAGCTCGCGACAAATCAAGTGTTACCTTCGTAATCGAATTGGTTACCATTAGTACAAAAAATAAAAGATTTGACCGGGAAATAATTGCAACACAAAAGTTTTTGTGCCAGATTGTGCGGAATGGTATAGTGAATAATATATTAATAATCCACCATCCAAATGTTTGAGGAAAATCCGTCATTTTGGAAAATAGCGACAATAATTCATCTTAAAAATTTAAAAATATATATAATATCTCGAAATCGGTGCATTGTACACAAGAAGTGAAGATAACCAAAATGAAAAAGCAGAAAGTTGCTAAATTATGGTTTTTGTTTGATTATGCTACCGTAAATATTAATGGAATTAGCAACACTCAAATATTCTCTTTAATTTTTAGAATTAGCGCAAAAGTTAGTTTCTGACCAAAAAACAGCAAATATGTAAGAAACTATGTACTTCACGTCCAAAAGTCACTGAACCAAATTCAAAGCTTATGATTTCCTTCAGAGATTAGTTTTCGTTTCGTGCCTATAGAGTTAGGGGTTGAGGAGATATGTAGGTTTATGCAGAGTAATTTGTTTCCTTAAATTTAAGTGTTACATTTCTTATGATATTGGTGAGAACGTAATATATAGTTTTCTGCAGTGATTCGTTCACTTGCGTTTGTTCCATGCTTCTGTTGTTTACCAATGTATGCACACAGTAGCGGCGATTAGGTGTCTTAACTGAGCGAGGGGGGAGGGGCAAGGACAGTTTACTTTCTACTTACTGCAATTAGAAAGAATCGTATTGAAAATGGAATTCGGCAGATGATTTTGGGTCAAATCCACCACTGATAAACAAGGCTTAGCATTAAGAGACAATACTGCTGGTCAAAAAAGTGTGTATGGTGGGGGAGGGGGGGCCTGTTAACCTTCAGTACATTGAACTAATGTGATATGGTAAAATACGGTTCCAAACCTGTCGCTTTTCCTTAGAGTCCATTGTAAATTTTTTCGTATATACCTGGTACTAACATGTTAAATTTCATAATTTCTTCTGCATACAGAAGTGCACTTGTAGCACAGGTGTTGGCCCTGATGGAGGAAAAGGAGAACATATGCGTAACCGATTTTAGATGTAAACTCCACTTTCCAATGGTTTATTGAAATTCCGAACAATACCGAGCAGTAGCTCGGTGGCTAATGTGATGCAGCCACAGAGCAGCAGTATATCCTGTTATCTTTCAGAGTTGAACCAAATGTAGATATATATATATATTTTTCAGCACTTCAGAGCTTGAACTTACATTACCGTCTAGTTCTGAATTGAGCAGGCTAATGATTATTGAACTTGTCTCAGAAATATGTTCATTTGCAACGTACTTTGTTTAATCAAGTAGCGTAAAGAGTGCTGCATGAACTATGAAATGACGCCTTGTGCCTCTGGCTATGGCTTTTTCGGATTGATTTGATTTGATATGTCTTAGTTTTCTTATGTCGTTTTTCTTCAAATTTTGTTTAATCGCGAAGATGAGGACTGATGATGATATATGGTGAGATGGATGAAGGAACAATATGAATGACAACACGAGCCCCACATAGGATTCTACTGACTGCGAGTCCGGACGCCAGAGCCTCAGAAACTAACTATTACCCTAATTCTAAAAGTTAAAGAGAATATTTGAGTTTTGCTAATTCCATTAATATTTACGGTAGCGTTATCAAACAAAAACGATAATTTAGCAACTTTTCTGCTCTTTCATTTTGGTTATCTTCACTTCTTGTGTACAATGCACCGTTTTCGATATATTAAATTTTTTAACAATTTTTAAGATGAATGATTGCCGCTATTTTCCAAGATGGCGGATTTTCCCCAAACATTTAAATGGCGGATTTTTAATATATTATTCACTATACCATTTCGCACTATCTGGAACCAAAAAAAAGAATTGTGTTGCAATTATTTCCGGGTTAGGCTATTTTTTCCCGTTCGTTTCCTCTATTACATAGGTTGAGTGCTCTATATATTCTATCCATTGAGAAAAATGTGAAAATCGCTTGGATTTAAACAACATTGTAGATAATTTTGCAGATGCTCATAAAACATGCGCATCTTACTGTGGTTAAATATTCCATTTGAGCCAAACATTATTAACACTCTTTACATAGAAATAGTGTTACGTGCAGTATTTATACGTATACCAGAGAGTTCAGAGTAACTGTAATTTGTATGGTATATTTTGTGTTGTTAATATGAATATATAGTTCGTGATATTATACCACAAAATTATTTCTTAGTAAAAGAAAACTCTATAATTACTATATTTTATTTGGTATAAAGAATTCATGCCTACATGTCGTTTTGTGTATGATGGAACGGAATGCATTATCTTACATAATAATTTACCTTTGGTCTGACTAAAATACGTGATAGCTAAAATTACACCCTAGTAAAGTATGAAGTAAATAACATTTAGCAGGTATTAGTTAGCACCCAAGAATTTGAAACCAAAATCTGTAGCCCCCTCTACTTATTTCATGCTGGCGCCGTCACTGATCAGTAGAAAATGGAGGGGTCACTTTCCATTCAGAAATAAATCGCGGTTCTGCCCGTCATCTTCAAACACAAATACCAAATTCTACATGTATAACAGAGTCAACAGATGTATATAGTGGCTTTTCGAAATTTGCTGCATTTGTGTTTTACGGTTTTCACTAAAAACCTACAACTATAATGATGCGATAAAACTGCCGAAATTTTCGTTTCTTGTTCCATTAAAGTGGGTTGATTTGAAAACCTGCCCCCCTCCCTCCCTTCCACTTCAAAATAAGTTTCGACGTTCCTGATGCACGTTTAATTTTGTAGAGTATTCGCAGATATGAGCAGAATTTGAAGCTTTGGCGAAATGGAGAAAATCTTGCCTTCATTTACTATCTTGGGGACCAAAATATTCCCTAACATTACCGAGCTTAGCACCTGACATACGGAATTAGGTTTTATCTTCCGCCATCTTGAAAGACGTCATCCGACTTCACTCAAATGCAATAGCTTTTTAGCTCTTATTTAATCTAAACGCCTAAGTTTATGGCAGTTATGCTTGTAAGATAATTTTGAGGAAATCGCTAAGATATCTTAGGGATGGAAGCCATTCCTTTCTCTATACCTCCACAATTCGCCCATGATCCGAAGTGCATATATTAATATATTAACAATTATGTAATAATCATACATGCATACATCCTCATATATAGGCTACGTATGTAGAAATGAGATTGAAAAAATGGTTGATTTGAAAACCTGCACCCCCTCCCCTCCTTCCACTTCAAAATAATTTCCGTCGTTCCTCATGTATACGTTTAATTTTGTAGAGTATTCGCTTGTGTATTAGAAGCAAAACAAAGTAAGATTTGTTTAAAAGCTTTTAATCAACTTGAGGACTTTGTGAAAATAAATTTAAACTTCAGCCAAAATTCAGCTGCCCCCCAATTTCATTGTGACCTAAGCATTTTTTTTACCTTGATTGGCTGGGAGATAAAGAGCAAAATATACTTCTGGGCAGAGTCCATTTAATTCAATAATGATACTAGTGAACTGTCTCGTACCATTCACATGAAAGGGAATCCAAAGTCACATTGTTTGATAGGTCTCTTTTTTCCAACAACTCTGTGGGAAATATTTCTTGGTTAGGACTACGGTCTCGAAAAGAAAAACAATATTACACTTTCAATGTGAGGCACCACAAAGGTCTAAAATACTATCTACAGACTCGCACCATACGTTTTTGTAAGGTAAAGTTGATAGTTTGTGCATTTAACTATCTGTTTTGAAATTACATTAATATGTGATGAATATAGACTGACACTGCATAGGCGAACATGAATCAGTACCGAAAATTTCAAGTCTTCGCACTTCTTGTAAAACACAACACTTCTTGCAACTACACAAAATCAAAAATTCTAGATAAGCCAACAAATACTCTAAAACCAGCATTTGAATTCACTTTGTAACATTAAGCAGCTAATTTCATTGTTAAAAAAAGTCGAATTTTCGAGAATAATGCCGTAAAAGCTGAATTTTCGTCAGTTGTTAGAACACTACTAGGAGTGCAAATGCCCCAAAATCCGCCCCTCCCAGTGGTGCTTCCCCTCCAACCGCGCTCTCAAAAAAAAAAAAAACACTCACCACAGAAGACTCTTAGTTCTTGAAATATATATCCGTTCGTAACTAATGGACACAAAACAGATATTCTTAGTCTTGATTCTCATAAGATGGAGTACATGAAAGGTACTGTTTGATTTTTGTCTCTGATGTTTGAGGTTTTGTCGTAATTTAAATAATAATCTTACAAATATATTTGTTTCTATAACTTTTTCAACGTTTTTACATTGTAACTTTTGAATGAGCCACCGTAGCTCAGTCGCACTCGGCTTCCATGGCGGAGTTGTCAGAGCGGCGCGCTACGAAACCAGGGGCTCCGGGTTCGAATCCTGGCTAGGACATGTTCGTTCGCAATGAGAAAACCTAGAACATAGTAAACAAATGACATGTGTGAACGTTGAGAAAGTGGTGAATTACGGGGGATACTACTGCATAGGGATAATACTTCAAAAAAGAACAGAAGTCGTTATGGTGTCTGACTACCATGCGAGAGACCCAGGTTCAACCCCTGGCGGTGGAGAACCAGGATATTTTCCATCTGTTCAAGCGGCTCCGGCGCCCACTCAGCGTCGTATAAAGTAGGTACCTGTAGGAAACTCTGGGGGGTAAAAGCAGCCAGAGACTTGTTGCTGATCACATTACCCCCACCTTCGGCCGTGATCCAGAAAGTGTTCGGCCCTAACTCCACACCCCCTACACACCTTAAAGGCGTGGTGCAAAGCACAGGGGGCACTTTTTTTGCTTACCTTACAACTTTTCTATAAATTAAGTGATCGCAAATTGTTTTAAATAAAAGTAGGAGTCTAATTTGTGAGATTTAAAACTATATAAGCTTTAATGCATTTCAATGAAAGATACACCATAAAATGTGTCTTCAAATGTCTCTTGGCGACGATGTTTTCACAGTCACGGAGGCTTTTAGGAATTTGTACTCCTAGTAGTCTTCTAATATCTGACCAAAATTGAATGTTTACGGATTCTTTCCCAACTTGAAACCTATATATTGGGCTAATAGCAAGAACAAACATTTTTGCTGCAAAAATGTAGCTATTATGAGCCACACACACTTACACAAACATATACATGTATGTTTTGCTTTGCCTCCACTGATATATATATATACATTACAAACGCACACACACAGTATATACAGTATATATATATATATGTGGATTGATAGATAGATATCGGTGGAGGCATATATTGTTTCAGGCCCCACTTTAAACTGTAGGTCTAGTCCCGATTAGCCTTTGTGTGCGGAAAGTTTACCCGAAACGATGCCCAAATGAGAAAAATTGTTTGTTTTCGTGTCCTCTATAACTTTCCATTGTTCCAGGCGCCATTTTAATGTATGTGTGTGTGTGTGTGTGTGTGTATATATATATATATATATATATATATATATATGTACACACTTCATATTATTTTAAGGTTTAAACAAAAAATGCAAATACAGTAAAACCTCATTAATCCCGATAAGTTGATCGGTTTAACAAAAGTCCGGATTAACTGAAATAACCTAAAATAACAGTAGAAAGTGCATTACAACTCCGTTAAAGGAACAAAACACGTTTATTATGGTGTATTTAAAGGGCATAGGCGCAAATACATTATACAGTTTATTCTGTTGGGACAGTTTTGAATAACGAATGCGATTGTTGACGTCTAGCAACATTTAAAACCTTGCATTCTGCTTTTATTTATTTATATTTTGCCTTTTGCCTGTCTGGATTAAGCGAAGTATTGCTTATAGGGGGCCGGATTAACGAGGTTTTACTGTATATTGATTTCAAAGAAAATTCAATTTATTTTCAGATTTGAAATTTCTCGTTGCACGTTGTTTTGTTTAGCATGTGGTAGCAATTGTGTAAAGTAGTGGAAAAAAAGAAAACATTAATTCTGTGGGTAAATGAGCAGACGACTCAACATTATGATGATTCCCTGATGGCGCAGTGGTAGCGTAGTCGCCTTGTAATCAAGGGGTCCCGGGTTCGATACCCGGTAGAGGAACATAGTGGTTCGGACCACACTTTAAACTGTAGGTCCAGTCCCGATTAGCCTTACTGTGCATAAAGTGAACTTAAAACACCAAATCAATCAATCAAGACTCAACATTATGTACCTTACCAGTTGGAGCATTATATTTGATTTTGCATTTACTTTTGATTTCAGATGCCTAGGAAACCAGTTGTTCCACATGATGAGCTTCTAACAGCTATTTTATCTCAACCGGGTACTATAGATTCCAATGGTATAATTCCAGGCCCAACAGATGCAGTATGGAAGTCCATAAGTGACGAATTTGAAGGCCTATTATCGCCTAAGTACATATATCAGTTTGTACACGAAAACCGCCACGACTCGTATAATAACCTTCGGAGATATCATGGCATCCCCACTCCACAGACATCTCCGATGCGTACTACATGTGATTATTCTTCTGACAGTTCCTCAAATATTCCACCAACACCACCTAATGAATGCCAACTGCTTCCACAGGAAACTTTTGTAGTCAATTTGTCACCCAAAGAGTGGGAAGCTATAAAGCCAGTGGAAAAAATGTACAACAGGAAAGACAGGGGAACAAAGAGAAGGGTTCTGGTTCTTCCTACCAACATCTGGGAGTCAATAATTACAGAGAAATTGTGGGAACAACATAGGATACCGTGTGCATACAAGTTTATGAGAGCTCGTGTGTCCCTAGATGCTCATAACAGTAGTCAGTATGTAAAAATCGATGCCCAATGCACTTTTTGCAATTCGACAGGAACAGGCAGAATTTTAAGTGAGCCCATTATAGGTGAAAGTGTGCAGATGGAATGGCGTGCAAATGATTCACGGGGTATTCCACACAAAAGGAAACGCCATCTTACTGGAGATATCAGAAATAAAATGTCGTCGCTTTTGAAAAACTCGTCGGTTTCTGCTTACCGCAGACTCTTAGCGAGAAATCTAATGGACCAAGGTGATGTCGAACCTCCACATTTGTTTAGTGAAGAAGTATTAAGGAAAGCAAAACAGCAGAAACGAGACGAGGAGCTTCATATCAGACAAGGTGTGCACCCCATTCTTAACTTGTCTGACATGAAACACACGCAGCCATATGCTGGTAGCATACATGATGTTGCACTAGACAAGGTGATGGTGCAATACTGGACACCGGCTCAAATTATGGTATACAAGACATTTTGGAAAGATCAGTTCGTCTCTCTCTCTTTGGATGCCACAGGTACATTAGTAAAAAGATTAGATCGAAGGCATGGTCTTTCCGGAAATATATTTCTGTATGAACTTGTGATGAACACAGGTGACTTTCAATTGCCTGTAAGTCAAATGCTATCGGAGAAACACGATGCGAACAGCATCTTATATTGGCTGCAAGAATGGTCACGTAGTGGGGCGCCTTGCCCTAATGAAGTTGTGGTTGATAACTCCAATGCTCTAAAAAGTGCTCTTGTTCGATCATTTGGACGCTCTTCAGATGTAAAAAAATATATTTTGAAGTGCTTTTTATTACTGCAAGATTCGACCAATGAAAAACCTCCTTGTTATATTAGGCTTGATGTGGCACATTTCCTAAATGCTGCCAGTAAATGGGACATTTGGAGGGATAAGGAGAAAAAAAGGTTGAAAGATTTTTACCTTAGGTGTTTGGGTATCCTCATCAAGTCTCAATCATTAAGTGAGTTCGAAGAAACTTTGGAGCACATTCTTGTAACAGCTAGGTCACCAAATGAAGGAAAAGACGATCATGGGGAGAATCTTCCAATGGAGCACAGCCTAGATTTCCTGAGCAAAAAGATCAAAGGAGATATCAATCCAATGAATGAATGTACTGTCACTGAAGAAGAGCAAGTAAACAGTGATATAAGTTTACCAGAGTGTCTTGAAGAAACTGAAAATTTTTCTAGAACATCCATTATTGCTGAATGGCTTGATAGTATCCGTAAACATGTACGGGAAAAAACCTTGGAAATTCATAATGGTAGATTGAACCCGTATTTCATTCCAAGTGTAGCAGTTGAGTTTGAGAGGCTGGCCGTCCAATTTCCCCTTTGGTCAGCTGTGATGGTGAATATATTTCACTCGCCACATTTGACGGCATCATCTGCTTCAGTGGAGGGAGACTTTAGTGACCTCAAATGCAATATATTAAAGGGAACAGCAAGGCCGATGAGAATAGACAAATTCGTTGCCACGCATTTGCAATCCATAGAGGGTTCCTGCAGGATTGCTGGTGCTTCTCAAATAAAATCAGCCACAAAAGAGCCACAAAATACACTGGTTAGTGAGGCCAAATCGCTCTTAAATGAGAGAAATACTGCAAGTGAAGTTTACAATGTGGACACTATTTCTAATGCACAGGAAAATGAAGTCAAATCTTGCAATGTTAGCAAAGATTCTGAGAGCTTACCATTTAACACGCACAACCCTTCTGCCTTATATGAAGACTTAATGGCCTCAGAGGAATTAAATCAAATTGAGAACTGGCGAGGATTAGCAGCAAAAGCCCCGGGAAGGAGAAAGTCCACGTACCTCCATCCTCTTCCGGAACTAGATGCAGCAATAAAGGCAAATAAATTAAAGCAACCATCTAACCGGTTGTTAAGAAATGGCAACGTCACTGGTTTTGCGACGGTGGAACCAGGGACACAAATCCGTGTAACAAACACTTGCGCCTTTGATGCTATTTGCCAAATTTTTGCTGCTGCTTATATCAATTACGAGGAATACAGACTTTATGTAGATAACACAGGGAACAGTCTCCTCAGAACAGCCAAATCCCTAGCCATTGCTGGTGCTGTAAAAACTACAGTACATTTAAGAGCAAAGACTATTGCTGCCATATTGGATCCTCTAGGTACCCTTGTAGCTCCTATTAAAAAAAGTCCACAAGAAAGGACGACCAATATTACATTGGAATATGACTGTTGGGCAAACGTGGGAAATCTTGCAAAGGAGTTATTAAGGGGTGTTCCAAGTACTGAAGTTTTACAAGAGTGTTCAGACAGCATGTGTACAGCTGAGAGAAGCCGAGTGTATGGTGTCATTGAAACCAACGCGAAGGTTCTTCTTTCGGAGGGCTTCGGCAGCTTAGAAAAGGCAACATTGATGTCACTAGGAATTATGGCAGCACATGAAAACGTTGAAGATGTCACCCAGGAGGGAAAGATGATGAACTGCAAGCCACCATGCCAAGGATCACTAAAACTATCATATAATTTTGGTCGCCACTTGGTAATCGATGTGGATTATATGTCTGTTCAAGGAACGCCTCAACTCCTAAACATAAGCCCAAAATATAATCGCACACCGAAGCTGGCAGATTTACCACTTAGCATCAGGTTGTGCGATTTGACATATAATTTGGTTGGAGTTGTTGCTCATGTGCCAGGCCATTGGGTTGCCTACATTCGTAGACTACCAGACTCCTGGGAATTACACGATGACTTGGCCAAGAAGGTAGTTTTGGTTAACGACGAGCAAGACCTTCGTCCCAGTCTACTAGTGTTCGTCGTTAAAAGTAAGTGAACTGTCCTGTCCAGAAACTCGGAGGAAATTACAAATGTGTAAAATTATTATTAGTTTCACAGTTGTGGAGTCATGTGCGTCAAAATTTCCAATCATTTCCCCACTATATTATGTTAAACAAGAAAGTAGTGTGCATTTGAGTTCCAGTGAAACACCGATTGTCAGTGATCATGTTTTTCAAGTAATTCCAACTGTAATATGTCTTGCAGCAATGACATTGTTTTAATTTCGTGTTACAGTATCATTTACTAGAAGGGAGAAAATATAGTTTCATAAATAGTTACAGTCAGGTAGGAGTATTGGACGAACATAAACATACTGCAAAGAACAGTTTGTGAGTGGTACTGGAAATAATAGGTTTTCCTGTGGTATATTTACAAAATTTTCTAATTTTATCGTGGATGCTAATATTTAATATTTTGAACGATGCGCTTGTATTTATATTAACTTTTTACTTTGTTCTGTATATATAAAAAATATATGGTACAGTAGCGAATTTATTTTTGTATTTCAGTCTGGATTGTACCTTGTAGTATTTTGAAAATACATACCCAAATTTTTATCAGAATGGATGTTAGATAATCTGAGATTTATTTCCATGCCGTGTAAATATTTACTAAAAGGAAATATGTTGTGTTACATTGCGCCAAATGGATACGCTGTATTATTTAGAAACCACAATGCTGCAAATTTTGGCGTTCACAAGTGGATAAAAACTTCGTTCGTTTGATATTATACAATTTCATGTCAAGGGCTTTGTACTTTATTCATTATGTGATCATCTTCGTAGCATGCTTGTGATATTTTATTACCACTGATAAACAATCATTGTTATTTTCATATCTAATCATCGAGCCTTGTGCTTACAAAAGACATAAAAGTCAAATTAAACCTCATAGTTTGTAATTAAATATGGATTAAACATTTCTGTAGTCATTTGTGTACTTGAAATTTGAAAGTGCGTTTTTCTAGTTTTTTAGTGATTGGTAGAGTTTGGAATATAAATGCATTTTAGTAGTATCTTAAAAGAGCTTTATAGTGTACTGTAATGTATAATGTGATTTCTTATGTTCATGCAAGTCGTATTATTTTTTGGAAATTGAATGTTTTAATTGCTATCATTGTAAATAGTTTCTGTAGCCTATGCATACATAACACAAGCGCAAAGACGTGCGTGTGAGCTTAAATACTTCTAGCATCATTCATTTTATTTTTTTTAAATTTCGTTTCTACTAAATATATCACTAGAATACAATTTAAACGACCACATTACACGTCTAGTGATCATGTACAAAGATGTTCAACCCCACTGAATTCTACATTATAAACAATATCATTTTCCATTGATTTGCATAAGGAAATATATTGAATTAAACTGTTGGATTGGAAAATCCTGTACTATACAATAAACTGTTCATTGCTATAATCATATATTGTTACCTTTTTTGAATTTGCATATTTTTTCAACAGTATGTATTGAGTTTTGTAGTCAGGTGTAGTAATATGAAGTGGATAAATTTCTATTTCCTCTTTCTAAATGTATGCGAGGTAAATAAGTTGTTGTTAATCTTGCCACTTAACCAAGTATGTGCTTGTACTTTTACATATTGGTTGAATATATCTCGACGGAAATTGCTTTGTATTAACTCAGGTAACTTTATTACAAAATAAAATTTAAACACAGGTTAGAAGTGTTTCTTTTCTGCATAATTCTTACAAAATCTGTGTGATTACATTTAACACTGAGAATATACATTTACAGCCTATACTCACATGTGTATTGCTAAAGTAAAGAATTTGCCAAAATTCCGTGTACAATTTGGGAAACAGCAAATGCCATCCAATACTTATTTGAAGGGCTCGGACGTAAAACATGGTAAGTGACATTTTGATCGTTTTTGAGTTACAAAGTAAAATGTGCCATCCTTCAATTTTCGAGTGAAATTGCCAGGTCATACAATTTGTATTGGACTCAGTGAAGCCTTCTGAATTGATAAACACAACACAAAAATAATTTATCTAAAGCATAGCTTCTAATAACCTTTTTTCTTATTGCACTTAGAAATGACCAAAGTGTCACATACCATGTTTTACACGGGAGCCCTTCATTTCATATACTGTATTTTGAGACTTCAAGAAAAAATTATTAGAACTAACGGAAACTAACGAGAATCAACCTATCTTAATAGTTCTAGGTTTGAGTTGATGGTTTTTGCAAAAAAGTCCGTTTTTAATTGATGTTTTTTTTCTTTATAAAGCCGGCTTATTCGGGAAGAAGTGGGAATTTTTACATTTTACCAATTGCGGCTAACCAATTTCACTTGCAGAGCCAGTTAAGAGTTTAGAGCCTCGTAATGTTATATTTGGAACTAGCTAAATAATTTTACATGATGTAGCAACAACGAGAGACATGTCGGCAATTTCTTCTCTGAGTAGAATATCTCTGGAGCAAGGCCGCGCATACCGGTAGAAAGGGAATGGGGGAGATCGAGTGGGCAGAGCGAAGCAGTACACGCTGCTGCGAATGCTAGTAGCTGCAGTCGCTTCCACGTGTTCATTGGATGACCCGTCTCGCGTCACTATTTGCGTAGAGGCTTGATCTCTTGCGCTTGCTCCAGAGATAACTGAGATAGGGTATCCTTTATTTTTGTCCTACGTGCCTACACAGGGGCATATTGGTAACACTGTTGTCTTGTAATCAATGGGTACCAGGTTGGATACTCTTGGAGACATATGGCATAGTAATTCAGATTCCATTTTAAAACTGTTGGCCCAGTCCTGATTAACCTATCTGAGCATTAATAAAATAATTAATTAAATAAATAATAATAATAGACATAAAACACACTTTCATGTGTTTGTGCCGGTGATGTCATAAAAATGAGGCAAATGTTAATATTAAACTATTAGATGTTTCAAGGCAATTAGAAAATTTACAATTCATAATACGTGTGCAGAACTGCATGTATATATACCTAATGTAATACTTACGATCAGTATGCTACTGCAATGGAAATTTAGAGCCCAACGTATCTTATAACTTTGAGTTCTGTTGTTGAAAAATTGCCGGATTTTTTTAATTTAATCTTATGTATATATCTATAACAAAAGAATGAGCCTCCCTGATGGCATAAAGTAATGGCACAGTGGTCCGGGTTCCATTTTCAGCCGTAGGTCCAATCCCAATTAGCATATCTGGGCATAAACAAACACAATTTTAAAGAGGGAATGCTAGGAGTTGCTATACGTCCCGCATTTTCCAGGACAGTTCCGGAAAGGTATAATTTATCCCAGTGTCCTGAAAAATTCTTTGGGGACGCACAAATATCCCTGAGTGGGGTGGGAAAGCAGAAATAATTAATACTATACTTTCATGAAAATTATTTCTATTTAAATGTGTGAACAATATTTCAAATGGTCATTTCACAAAACAAACTGCACATTGAATCGCTTCCTCTCAATAATACAACAGTTGCTGAGTTGCAATAATGTGCAGCAGAGATCTGTTATTTCCTTCTGTTTGTGGTGTTGAATTTAAGTTAATTCCAGTAGCATCGATTGGGTGCCAAAACTCGGGGCGGGCGGGCGGACGACATTTTTCGTAGGTAGACAAGACTTAGCATTAAGACGACATAGTGCGGGGCAAAGAGTCACAAAAGATCGGGGGCAAGTTCATTATGACACCCAAAAGGAAGTGTAAGTTTCAAAGTGAATTTCTGTTTATTAGAAAGTTTAGCGATTATGCTAATTGGACTGTGCATAATAATTATGATGTGCATACATTCTACTTTGTCGGATCTAGAACCCCCACCCCCCAAAGCCTTCTTCTCTTGCTACACAACAAACTTCCGGTGAAGAACGTCAGTGATTTTTACTTATTAAATGTAACAGTCTTAGGAAAGCCGTTTTTTTCTTCTTTGCTTTAAGTGGATTTTTTTGCCGTTTGTGGCCACTCTATTTCTGTTTCTGATTCAGTTTTAGGGTTACCGAGCACTCAACTGCCGGACTGTGGCCCGGTACCGGGCCAAGAGAAAAACTTATGTTTAGTGGCTGACAATTATTTTAAACCCAAGTTTATATTTCCCCCTAAAGAGAAACCGTTTCCTCCGACCACTTCCAATTCCAAATTTTCACAACCCATTTATCTCATGAATACAATGGATACATTTGTCAAAATTACCTAAGTATTACAAAAAAACAGGGCAATATTGTTTAAAACCTAACATGGACCTCTGTATCGTCAAACTCGACTGCGGAAAATAGGGAAACCACAAATGGCCTTCATATTTCTTGGACTAATGTTAAGAACTAAATAAAAAATATGCTCGGCAAGGATATTGGATAAATTTTGAGAACTAACGGGAACTAACGAAAATCAATCGATCTGGATGGTTTTCGGTTCGAAGTTGAATATGGGTCGACAGGGACGTCGGCAGTATTATTCGACCTGGTGGGCAGAAGCTGTTTATTGATAAATTAGGGTGGGCAGTACAAACGTAAGGCATTAGGTGAGTTTGACTAACACGTATCTACCCCCAGTCTCTCTCTCTCTCTCTCTCTCTCTCTCTCTCTCTCTCTCTCTCTCTCTCTCTCTCTCTCTCTCTCTCGATTTCCCTCTTACCTTCCTTGTGTAGAAAGCAATCTGGACATAAGGAATTCATCAAACCTAATCATCGTATCCAGTAATTCGTATCTTTTTTACATATCATTTGGGCTGTAAGTGTGACCTATTCGAACACACTCAAATGTCAACCTCCCTCCTGAATAGTACATCCTGTAAACTGTATTCTTGTAGGCAAATGAGTCTCTAGCGCCTGTAACCGCAGTCAAGATAATCCTCTTGGCAGTGCCGGATCTACAAAGTTTGGCCCCCACCCCGCAAAATATTACCAAAGCCCCCTACTACCTACTTACCTTTACACACACACACACTATATATATATATATATATATATATATATATATATATATATATATATATATATATATACATATACACACACACACACACATTTATAATGAATGCGTGTGTGCGTGTGTAATTCTTGATCTCATGCTGACTAAGTCACATATAAGGGACAAGAGGGTGATTCAAAAGTCCGTTAACGCCCCCTATAGAAAGGAAAGGAGTTAGGCTGGCTACAATTGGTCGATAGAAACATGTTAGTATTAGGGGGAACTACGTCGGTGTGTTCCAAGCGGACGTGTGCCATATTGCATTCAACTCAAATTTTTTAAACGGGTGATGTGATATATATGACACTGTTTTCTAACACCTGGAAAATGATACATTTGTTACAATCATGCAGTCGTAACATCTTCCTGATTAAAGATTTGTTGAAGAAACCTTCACCATTGCATTTTTCCTGAAATTCTAGCCTCATTTGATTCTAGTCTGACTGCTACGCGGGAAAATCATGGTGGGTGATCTAAGGTCGTAATTTTTCCGGCTTTGTCCCCACATAAAGCGGCTCTATGGGCCACCAAACATAAAATCAAATGGTACCTGGGGGAAGAGGATAAAAGCGGCCGCAGCGTGGTGCTGATCACATCACCTCCAAGATGATCGAAACATATGTAGGGCCCAGATACCTTAATGTACCTTCATGGCACGGTGCTATATACACAGGGAACAAAGTTTCTTTCCACCCCTTCCTTCATCATCTTTGAAATTCATGCAAGTTAATCATAAGAACTGCATAACTGATAGTGAAAATTTATATGTTGGAAGAGAACTTGCAAATAGTGCTAGCCACTAATAATATCAGTTCAGTAATTCTATAGATTTTTTCCAAACCTACAAAACTGTTACATTAAAATTGGGTCACCTCGGTATGGTAGTGTTTGTGATTACTCGTTATTAATTAGAACAAATCAAAAATTGTAATTTTAGAAACATTGCATTATTTGAAGATGACAGTTATGCAAATAAAACTGCCAGAGAATAAAGAAAGTGACACATCAAATTACCAGGGGAGTGATTATCGCAGTGGGTTATGACGCCAGGGGTCCCAGGTTCGAATCCCGGTCTGAGCATGGCTGTTTTTATGAGTGTCCCTTCATAATTTTCATCATCATCATTCATAGTCATCATTGTGATTAAGGGAAGGAAAATGCTTTTATTTGTATATTGTTTATTACTTTGATCATACCCAGGCCGAGATTTATGTGCTGGTCCGGTGTTGACAACATCAAGAACTCACTCCCATCTATGCACAGTTTCAGTTAGTCTATAACCTTTAACCCAAGTCATGCGAGATGGTTAGTTATACTTTTCATACTTCCACATTCCTAATATCTTTTTTTACTTCAATATATGGCTGATTTCAAAGCAATTTTTCCCCATTGAAGGCTGGGAGCTGCAACCCTCCAAATCCTTCTAAATCCTGATTAAGTCTTGATCATATAGCATACCTCATAATTGTGAATATCCAATAAAACTTACTAAGCTTGTTGATTTCTTCCAGTCATAGCAGTGTTTAAAAAAAAAAGTTCTCATAGTGCTTTTAGCTCTCCAATGACAAAATTAAGGAAGTAGAAAGAAAAAGCTTAAATTAATTTCATTCAAGAAGATATTTTCTCTAATCTTTGTAAACTTGCTTATTAGACAAAGGTTTCGCCAAATGACAGCAGAATTGTTATGGGATGAAACTTTTGAACTCACGAGTATCTCCAAATTCACAAGTAAAATATACATGGAGTGAGTACCAGCCTACACTTACAGAACCATTTACATTTCCCTAATTGTATATATTTATTTAATTTGATTGGGTGGGCAATCGAGTGGGCACAGCAATTTTTTTCTATGCATTTGCGGAACTAAATAAAATTTTATGACAACTATCGAGAACTAACGAAGAACTAACATCCTGACTAGGTTTGAGGTGGGCAATGGAATTTGGCCGCTCAGGCCAACACATTTCGTCTAAGCATTTATTCAGTGAATAAATTGGAAAAATTTGATAAAATGACTAAATTTTCAACAAAATTGACCCATACTCTCTACATTCTACCAATACGGCCCATTTTTTGAGAAAAATTCAGTGTCAAAATTGGGAAATTTCAAATTGCTTCCATTTTTTAATCGGCGAATAAATTGGATAAATTTTGAGAACTAACGAAAATTTTACGAGAACTATCGAGAACTAACAAAGAAGTAACGTCCTGACTCGGTTTGAGGTGGGCAACGAAATTTGGCCGTTCAGGACAACACATTTCGTCTAAGCATTTATTCAGTGAATACATTGGATAAATTTGATAGAATGACTAAAGTTTCAACAAAATTGACGCATACTCTCTAGATTCTATCAATACGGACCATTTTGTGAGAAAAATTCCGTGTCAAAATTGGGAAATTTCAAATTGCTTCCATTTTCTAATCGGCGAATAAATTGGATAAATTTTGAGAACTAACGAAAATTTTACGAGAACTATCGAGAACTAACAAAGAAGTAACATCCTGAGTAGGTTTGAGGTGGGCAATGGAATTTGGCCGTTCGGGCCGACACATTTTGTCTAAGCATTTATTCAGTGAATAAATTGGATAAATTTGATAAAATGACTAAAGTTTGAACACAATTTACCCATACTCTCTACATTCTACCAATACGGACCATTTTTTGAGAAACATTCCGTGTCAAAATTGGGAAATTTCAAATTGCTTCCATTTTCTAATCGGCGAATAAATTGGATAAATTTTGAGAACTAACGAAAATTTTACGAGAACTATCGATAACTAACGAAGAACTAACGTCCTGACTCGGTTTGAGGTGGGCAACGAAATTTGGCCGTTCAGGACAACACATTTCGTCTAAGCATTTATTCAGTGAATACATTGGATAAATTTGATAGAATGACTAAAGTTTCAACAAAATTGACGCATACTCTCTAGATTCTATCAATACGGACCATTTTGTGAGAAAAATTCCGTGTCAAAATTGGGAAATTTCAAATTGCTTCCATTTTCTAATCGGCGAATAAATTGGATAAATTTTGAGAACTAACGAAAATTTTACGAGACCTATCGGGGACTAACTAGGAACTAACGTCCTGACTAGGTTTGAGGTGGGCAACGAAATTTGGCCGTTCAGGACAACACATTTCGTCTAAGCATTTAATCAGTGAATAAATTGGATAAATTTGATAAAATGACTAAAGTTTGAACAAAATTGACACATACTCTCCACATTCTACCAATACGGACCATTTTTTGATGTAATTTCCGTGTGAAAACTGGAAAACTGCAAATTACCTCGAAATTTTGTTCGGCGAATAAATTGGATAAATTTTGAGAACTAACGAAAATTTTATGAGAACTAACGGGAACTAACGAAAATTAATCGATCTGGATGGTTTTCGGTTCGAATTTGAATATGGGTCGAAAAAGTGTGAAGTTGGCCCGACCCATTTATTTCCTTAATAGTTTCCATGTATTTTCGGAACTAACGAAAATTTTATAAAAACTATCGAGAACTGCCGAGGAACTAACGTCCTGACTAGCTTTGAGGTGGGCAACGAAATTTGGCCCTTCAGGACAACACATTTCGTCTAAGCATTTATTCAGTGAATAAATTGGATAAATTTGATAAAATGACTTAAGTTTGAACAAAACTTACCCATACTCTCTACATTCTACCAATACGGACCATTTTGTGAGAAAAATTCCGTGTCAAAATTGGGAAATTTCAAATTGCTTCCATTTTCTAATCGGCGAATAAATTGGACAAATTTTGAGAACTAACGAAAAATTTACGAGAACTATCGAGAACTAACGAAGAACTAACGTCCTGACTAGGTTTGAGGTGGGCAACGAAATTTGGCCGTTCAGGACAACACATTTTGTCTAAGCATTTATTCAGTGAATAAATTGGAAAAATTTGATAAAATGACTAAAGTTTGAACAAAATTTACCCATACTCTCTACATTCTACCAATACGGACCATTTTCTGAGAAACATTCCGTGTCAAAATTGGGAAATTTCAAATTGCTTCCATTTTCTAATCGGCGAATAAATTGGATAAATTTTGAGAACTAACGAAAATTTTACGAGAACTATCGAGAACTAACGAAGAACTAACGTCCTGACTTGGTTTGAGGTGGGCAACGAAATTTGGCCGTTCAGGACAACACATTTTGTCTAAGCATTTATTCAGTGAATACATTGGATAAATTTGATAAAATGACTAAAGTTTCAACAAAATTGACCCATACTCTCTAGATTCTATCAATACGGACCATTTTTTGAGAAAAATTCCATGTCAAAATTGGGAAATTTCAAATTGCTTCCATTTTCTAATCGGCGAATAAATTGGATAAATTTTGAGAACTAACGAAAATTTTACGAGAACTAACGGGAACTAACGAAAATCAATCGATCTGGATGGTTTTCGGTTCGAATTTGAATATGGGTCGAAAAAGTGTGAAGTTGGCCCGACCCATTTATTTCCTTAATAGTTTCCATGTATTTTCGGAACTAACGAAAATTTTATAAAAACTATCGAGAACTGCCGAGGAACTAACGTCCTGACTAGCTTTGAGGCGGGCAACGAAATTTGGCCGTTCAGGGCAACACATTTTGTCTAAGCATTTATTCAGTGAATAAATTGGATAAATTTGATAAAATGACTAAAGTTTGAACAAAATTTACCCATACTCTCTACATTCTAACAATACGGACCATTTTGTGAGAAAATTCCGTGTCAAAATTGGGAAATTTCAAATTGCTTCCATTTTCTAATCTGCGAATAAATTGGATAAATTTTGAGAACTAACGAAAATTTTACGAGAACTATCGAGGGCTAACGAAGAACTAACGTCCTGACTAGGTTTGAGGTGGGCAACGAAATTTGGCCGTTCAGGACAACACATTTCGTCTAAGCATTTATTCAGTGAATAAATTGGATAAATTTGATAAAATGACTAAAGCTTCAACAAAATTGACCCATACTCTCTAGATTCTATCAATACGGACCATTTTTTGAGAAAAATTCCGTGTCAAAATTGGGAAATTTCAAATTGCTTCCATTTTCTAATCGGCGAATATATTGGATAAATTTTGAGAACTAACGAAAATTTTACGAGAACTATCGAGGACTAACGAAGAACTAACGTCCTGACTAGGTTTGAGGTGGGCAACGAAATTTGGCCGTTCAGGACAACACATTTCGTCTAATCATTTATTCAGTGAATAAATTGGATAAATTTGATAAAATGACTAAAGTTTCAATATAATTTACTCATACTCTCTACATTCTACCAATACGGACCATTTTTTGATAAAATATCCGTGTTAAAACTGGAAAACTGCAAATTACCTCGATTTTTTGTTCGGCGAATAAATTGGATAAATTTTGAGAACTAACGAAAATTTTAGGAGAACTAACGGGAACTAACGAAAATCAATCGATCTGGATGGTTTTCGGTTCGAATTTGAATATGGGTCGAAAAAGTGTGAAGTTGGCCGACCCATTTATTTCCTTAATAGTTTCCATGTATTTTCGGAACTAACGAAAATTTTACGAGAACTATCGAGGACTAACGAAGAACTAACGTCCTAACTAGGTTTGAGGTGGGCAACGAAATTTGGCCGTTCAGGACAACACATTTCGTCTAAGCATTTATTCAGTGAATAAATTGGATAAATTTGATAAAATGACTAAAGCTTCAACAAAATTGACCCATACTCTCTAGATTCTATCAATACGGACCATTTTTTGAGAAAAATTCCGTGTCAAAATTGGGAAATTTCAAATTGCTTCCATTTTCTAATCGGCGAATAAATTGGATAAATTTTGAGAACTAACGAAAATTTTAAGAGAACTATCGAGGACTAACGAAGAACTAACGTCCTGACTAGGCTTGAGGTGGGCAACGAAATTTGGCCGTTCAGGACAACACATTTCGTCTAATCATTTAGTCAGTGAATAAATTGGATAAATTTGATAAAATGACTAAAGTTTCAATATAATTTACTCATACTCTCTACATTCTACCAATACGGACCATTTTTTGATAAAATATCCGTGTTAAAACTGGAAAACTGCAAATTATTTCGATTTTTTGTTCGGCGAATAAATTGGATAAATTTTGAGAACTAACGAAAATTTTAGGAGAACTAACGGGAACTAACGAAAATCAATCGATCTGGATGGTTTTCGGTTCGAATTTGAATATGGGTCGAAAAAGTGTGAATTTGGCCCAACCCATTTATTTCCTTAATAGTTTCCATGTATTTTCGGAATTAACGAAAATTTTATAAAAATTATCGAG
>NW_028143683.1:0-55975 GCF_977018435.1 Lepisma saccharinum
ACCTGCCAACCTTTCAAACCTAGCTCTCACAAAGTTTTGTACAATTTTCATCTTCCACTACCAGTTTCTTTCTTTTTAGCCTCATGAGGGTGAATAGCGATTAGATGAAATGAATGAAGGCGTAACAATCCCTAAGATTGTATGTTTATTTTATTAAGTCTCTCTGAACGCTTCATGTTGACCAGGGCATTCACTTGTTTTTCTCAGCTGTCTCAAGCCTCTTAGGCATGTTTACAATGCATTGTGTTATGCCATGCAAACCTCCTGAGCATTCAGGAACAGGTAACACTTCTGGTTTTAGAGTCAGCGGTTTGCATGGTAGCAATTATGATAATCACACGATTCGGCGATTCGGCATCGAGGAAGAGCTCGATGGCCAGGGAATATAGAGGTGAGACAAGCTGGGAGGTGACTGACTTTGGGGATTGAGTGGAGAGAGAGAAGGTGGTCAGCAAGTCAGTAGGTGAGGAGAGAACAACGCTCTGGTCGACAAATAGGAGAGAAGCTTACAGAGGACTTCGCTATTTTCATTCAGCTAAGAGACTTCAGTTAGACAGGTAATTATCCTACACCCAGCCATGATACAGGTTCAACGGTTCACAAAATCCAACGAGTGACCATTGTCTTTTCAGTAATTTGATTCCTTTGTGTAATTTGTACCTTTCGCATGCCAAGCAATAACTCGTCATGCTAATGACGAGTGGTCTCATCAAGAGGATGAATGATGAGTAGTTTACATCACCCCATCAATTAACTGGTTAACCTTCTTGGTACTTTTAAGATCCCACGAACTTTAAGGTTCGTTACGTGGTGGAGATTTGGGCTTCTCATCCATTTTTTCGGAAATGCGATGAGAAAAGAGTTTGTTAGCCAGTTTAAATTCAACCCCACCCCAAATTTTGTTACATGGTTTTAAATTCAAACCCACCCTAAAATTTTGCTCATTAGTTTAATCTTTTTGGTATAGCCTTGCCAAAATTAATTTTGAAAATACATAGGGCTTAAAGCTTTTTGCATTTATGGGGGAGAAGAATTTACTTGTGCCATGATAGATGTCGAGCTTTCACCTTGCTGATGAACTCGACGAAACATTAGATCAATTATTAGATATAGCACGAGGGACTACAAGTTTTAATTTAGATGTCAGCGGTCCAGCTGCAAGTTCCACCCCAAGTTTAAACGTAGCCCAATCTTAACTAGACGCCTTCAGCGAGAATTATTGGAAAAACAGAAATGTGAACCACAATTAGAGCAACAAGATCAGGATATTAGAGATTTAGGCCAAACACAATTCGCAACGATGGCTCAGTCGCAGTTTGTTCCCCCAACTATTTTAGAGGGTATCCCATTTCAGGGGATAGCCGGGGAGGATGTATCAAAATTCTTAGATAAAGTGGATAGCCTTGCCATATTAAATGGATGGAATAATGCCCGTAAGCAGGAATTATTTCCAGCCCTTCTGGCCGGGCCAGCGTTACGATGGTACCAGACCTGGAAAGATGGTACAGAAAATCAAGAAGTTTCTTACGAGGAGATACGGCGAAAATTTAAACACGAATTTACAGGGTCCTTGGATCAACTCCAGATCGAGGAACAAATTCGATATAGATTACACAAGGAAACTGAGCCAGTTACGAATTATGTTCGGGACAAACAATTACTTCTACTCAAGGCAGACCCCAAAATGAGTATTCAACAACAGATCAAACAGATCATATTGGGATTACAGGTGGATTATATGAAAGATATCCACCATAAAGAGTATGAGTCCGTGCATGGGTTACTTAAGGATTTAAAATCCTTTGAAAAACTTCAGTTCTTGATGAGGCAGCGCAAGCTGAAAGAACTGAGGTACGAAGATCAAAGGGATAGCTTATTCTCTCCTTTGCATAATACACCAACTTTTCCGCAACAGCAGCAGATTTTACTGCAGAGTAACAATCTGGCTGCTGCTGAGTCTGCGCAAGCGCGACCCACTTTAGACATTGAGGCAAAATTCAAAGCATTGCAAAAGGAGGTTGAGCAATTAAAATTATCTAATAATCCTCAAAATACCAAAGCTCAAGTCCAGGCTCAGGAAACTGGTCTGGAAGCGAGATTAGCCAGTCTCACTTTGAGATTGGATAGCATGGAGGATCAAAAACAGAACCCTGGCACCGACTCATCTACTCCAAAACAATTTAGAGAACCTTATTATAGGGATAGCTATCAGTCAGGGAATAATTATAGAGGCTCCTATCGGGGTAATAGTAATAGACGACAATACAATAGGGGGTACAGGAATGGACATAATAATAATGGTAACAACTCAGATCGCAATAGGCGATATGGCAATACCCAACAATGGCGAGGACGTGGAAACTTCCGTGGACAGAACTCGCGGGGTTCCTCGTCTTCAGCAGGGCGAGACCAGGAAAACAGGGAAGAGCAACGGGGGAGACCACGCTGCTCAATTTGTAATTACCCTAATCACACAGCAGCCACTTGTTTTCAGAACACGGAGGCTTTAAACGAACAGTGACTGCCCATAGAAGAGACGTATGCGCAGATTTCGTTGGCAAACAGATATCAGTCTCTACTTTCCCCTATGAGGAATTAATTTATATTAACGCAGTGTTAGGGGAACAACGTCAGAGGTTTCTTGTGGATTCCGGAAGCCAAGTATCCGTCACCAGTGATCGAGGCATTCCTTCAACCGCCAAACGTTTTAAAATTCATACGGCCATAAGGGGCGTAGCAAAAGAACAAATTGAAATTAAAGAGATTGCCCTATTAACATTTGCAATAAACGGCCGCAATTTTACCCATCCTTTTCGGATGATTCCAAATTTTGAACATGGGACAATCCTAGGAAATGATTTTTTAAGAGCTCATAAGGCAAATTTGGATTTTGATCAAAATCGACTTACATTGAGGAGATTTGGTACTCCTCCGCGGAACCAGTTAAGGACGGAACACAGAAAAACCTTTGACGTTTCCATAAAAGTTGCTAGTCTGATCAGGGATTTATATGTGCCGGAATTTGTAACTTCCAGACAAATTAGAATCAAACCTAGATCTCATTTGTGTATTCCTGTCAAATTGACAAATTCTAATAATCAAAATTTAACTTATTTGGAACCAGATTTACAGTTTCAAATGGACACAGGCTTAATGGTGCCTCGAGCCATTGTAAATCCGGAGTCATTTTTAATTTGGATTACTAATCCAAATTCGTACAAAATTAAAATTAGGAAAGGGGCACGCTTAGGTACCGCAGAGGCATGGCAAAATCCAGTACCAGCTTCACGTCATATTGCAGACGACGAAGGACCTAACGTTATGGTGACCAAGGAGACTGGCACCGTGACAAAACCAGTGCACGATATTACTAAATTTGACATAAATCCAGCATTGGAACCCGATCAGAAGTTGCAACTTAGACAATTATTAGAGAAGTATGTAGATGTATTTTCTTGGTCTGAGCAGGACATTGGTTGTGCCACTAATTATACGCATCGTATAAAGTTAAAGGACGATTCGGAATTTCACGTCCCAGCCTACTCTATACCTGTACACCTGCGTAAGGAAATTAACCAGCAAATTGACAACTTGCTAGAAGCAGGGGTCATCAGTCCTACGACATCACCCTACAATTCACCAGTTTTTCTTGTCAAGAAGAAATCAGGAGCTTATCGCATGGTGCAAGATTTTCGATTGCTGAATGCCAGGTCGACGCAGTTTCAATTGGAAACATTTCAGAGATATTGCACAATATGGCCGGTAAGAGCTATTACTGTAGTGCCGATTTGAAACAAGGATTTTTTCAAATTCCATTAGCGGAACAATCGAAAAAGTACACTTACTATACCAGCCAGGGGACAATTTGCGATGAACTTTACACCTATGGGACATGTGACTTCTCCTGCGGCAATGGCCCGATGTGTTCAGCTCGCTACAGCGGGGATGAACGACAATAACTTTGCCTTTTATATCGATGACATGTTTGTTTTTGCCAATACATTTAAGGATATGTTGGTCAATTTAGAGAAAATGTTTCAATGTTTACGATCTGCCGGATTGAAACTGGCTGTACCTAAATGTTCATTTGGATACTATGAGACAATTGCCTTGGGCCACAATGTGGGCAAATATGGCTATCGTATAAGTGATAGAATACTGTCATCCATTAGGAATTATAAGGTTCCCACCACCACGAAGAAGGTTAAAATGTTTTTAGGTCTTTGCAGCTACGTGAGGAAATATGTCAAGATTTTTTCTGATATTGCATTACCATTACAGGGTTTAATTCGTAAGGGCAAGAAATTTACATGGGGTCCTGAACAACAATCAGCATTTGAGAAATTAAAGGAAGTTCTAATTACTGCACCTGTTTTGTTACCGTACGATCCAGCGAAGAACACCAAGGTTTTCACCGATGCTTCATCTCATGCGGTCAGTGGCGTATTAATGCAGCCCAATGCAGAAGGAGAGTACTTGCCATGTGCGTACTGCAGTAGAACGTTGACCGACACTGAAAAAAGATTGAGTGTTATTGAGCAAGAATTAACTGCAATTTTATATGCTTTCAAATCATTTAGATTTTATCTTGTTGGGAGCCATTTTGATTTATATACGGACAATAAAGCTATTACGTACATTAGGACATCCCGTAATTTGAGCTCAAAGCTTCTTCGATGGAGTAACCTTATGGAGGATTTTTCATTTACTCCGATCCATGTTAAAACTACGGAGAATCGCCGATCCCCTCAGCAGAGAATGTGGAGAAAGCGTAGAGGATGGCAACACTGAAGAGGACATTCCCGAACCCAGGACACTTACTTTATTTGATGCAACCACAGATGTCGCGGAACATCAGAGACAGGATTCATTTTTGGCCCAATTATTAAAGTTTTGGAGGACCCAGACAGGGACGATGGAACATTACCTCTATACATCCAGAGGCAGGTCTATCATCATGTGTTGGAAGATGGATTATTATATAGACAGCAGAAATTAGGAGCTACTACCAAGAAATTATTATGCATTCCAATGACGTTACGTGATTCTGTCATTGAGACACTCCATGCTTCACCCATAGGAGGTTCTCATCTTGGGTTTACCAAGTGTTACAATGTGGCCTTACCGCGAATTTATTTTCCAAATATGAAGTTATTTATACAGAGGAAAATTAGGGAATGTATTACATGCCAGCAGAATAAACGCCGTCCAGGTTTACCAGCAGGAGAATTGTGCACTTTTCCCGCACAGAAGCCATTTCAGCGGATTTGCCTGGACTTTTCAGGTCCATATCCTCCTTCATCCAATCTTCGTCATCGATACATAATCGCTGCCACAGATTTTGGGACGCGCTATTTAATCGCCAAACCAGTTGCGGATTGCACGGCCAGTACAGCAGCAGAATTTGTGTATGAAGAGATCGTGTTACGCTACGGAGCCCCACAGGATATCTACACGGATCGCGGATCTGCATTTAAATCTAAGCTTTTCCAGGAACTTGGCAATAAATTGGGAATCACCATCAAGTTTTCACCAGTCGGCCTGCATAATTCTATAGGTCTTTCTGAACGTAACCACGGGGTATTGCAGAGTATAATGAAGTGTTATGTTAACTCAAAACACACTGATTGGGTCCAATATTTACAGCCAAGTGTATTCAGTTATAACACTACCAGGAATCAGAATTTGCGATATAGCCCATTCTTTTTAGTACATGGATTCCAACCTACTTTGCCCTGGGAGCTTGCATTGCACACACCAAGCTGTGAAAATGTGGAGAATGACGTACGGTTCCGAGTATTGGAGAAAGCAAGAACCAATGCTACGGATAACTTAGCAAAACGACATGTTGAAGTGAAGAAATATTATGATCAGAAGAGGAAACAGATCAAGTTTCAACCAGGCGATGAAGTATTAATTTTTGACAGCACCCAGAAAATTGGAACCGCACGGTGCTTTTCAGGTATTTATAAAGGCCCAGCCACAGTTATTCGAGAAGAGAATCCCAATACATACCTGGTGGAATTCCAAAACAAGCGCGGAAAGACATTAGTGGACTCCATTGCCGTCCAGAGACTCAAAAAATATTATGCGCCAGATGACGGTGAAGGCGAAGAGAATTTGGCAGGTGAAGATGAAGATCATCAAGAGGACAACGCGGACTCACGCACGGATAATGGTCACTAAAATTGAAAATTCATATAAGTAACAGGTTTAACATTTTAATTTCACTTGCATGACATAATAATAATAATAATTTATCATAGAATAGCACTAATAATATTAAAGATTAAAGGCAGACTTATTTTTTAATAATGTGCTTTAGGCACAAAAGTTTTTTTTGCAGTATGTAACAATACTAGCTCAGCGAATACATCACTAGAATTTTATAGTTACTCTTCAGAAGAAGGTATATGATTATATTAGCAAAGTTTATTTTTAAGCGCCAGTTATGAGAATATTTATATTATATGAATATGTAGACGTCGACGTCAAGATTTTATTGCGCTCCACTAACAAGTATTTTCTTCGGATATTGGATAGCTACCGATAATCCTGGAAATCCATTCTGCCATCGCAGAATGCTTGAGTAAACCACAACGGTTTTAGTTTCTAACTTTGCCACAATAATATGCTAAGCATATTTTGGAATGATTAGAGAGAATTAAAGATTCTTCAAGTTTTAGTGATGTTAGTATTTTAATGCATTTAAAGATGGCATAAATAATAATTATTATTTTATTTCAGGTGGTCAGGAGTAAATCACTCCCAATTTTTCCATTACCTTGTACCTTAGTACGGTTCAATTGATTTTAAGTATTTAAGAATAGAAATAACACCTGAAATTAAATAAGATAAGTTTGCAGTAAAATTTAAAATAACATAAGTTAAACAGTGCTAATAAATTTAGAGAATAAATAAATTATATTAAATAAATAAATTACGCAGATAATTTGAGCCTAGAGTCAGAAATAATTAAAAGTTGAGTTAAAATATCTACTAATTTAGACTAGGCAGTCTTAAAGTACGTATTAGTTTTGAAGAACTGTTTGTATTGATTGCCCAAGCAACATGAAAATCATTGCGATTTTAGTTATTTTAAACGGATTTCTTCCATACGTAAAAGCTTTTAATTTTATTTATCTGTTGAACAAGTCCTTTGACTATCCTTATAATATAATTAGAATTTTATTATTAACAACATTTATTATTAGTATTTTTATAATTTTCATAATCTGTTATTTTCAATGTCACCGCAAGAAATCTATTACTTATGACCATGAGTGTACCAACGAATTACCGTTAAGCAAACTTAATGATTCACCGTCAATTGATCAGATTTATGACGATATTGCACCAATTGTTGAAGTGGTACCATTAAAAACGAGTCACCCGCCAATTCCCCCACCCCTGCCTCAGTCCATTATTATTCAACCTAGGGTACAACAAGAAGTTCAAGATGTATCCAGAAATAGTTTAGTCACTAAAGACGACAGTATAGATTTGCTGAAGAATATTTTATCCGTTAAAGATAGAGTTCAGAAATTTGCCGTAAGCAAGGGTCCTAATTTTGTTCAAAACAGTCGCATAATGGAAAGTGAATTGCCTATTTCATCCTGTGTTCAGCCAGTTGTACAAGTTAAAGAGTTATTTGCGAATCAGTCACCAGTAAAAGTCGAGAAAGTTTCAAGTGTTACTTTAAAAGCAGAAAGTAAGCCAAATTTTCAGGTTCCTGAACCTGTTGTATCGTTTACAGACCATATTTTTTACGACTTCATGTTCGCCTAGAATTTTTATATTAATTACGTTTTAAATTTTAAGTATAATTCATTTTTTTACGTTTGATTGTACCTTATGCTAGGTTTATTAGTCATTTAGTTTGCTAACAGCTTCCCAACTGTTGTTATTTTACGAGCACGGAAGTGTTCAAGTAAACACGCTGTCGCAAGCGCAACGAAGTTTTTCTCTTTCCATCCCATTTATTACGTCATTTCAAAGTCCTTGACTTCCATTTCGATTCTCGCAGCGCTTACTAGACTTTGTTCGTAGTAATTTAAAGTTTTGTAAACTTTTACGCGTCATTCAATGTATCAGCGAATCAGAGTTTGCATTTTCTTCCTCCGCTCCTGTGCTTGTTGCTCGAAGCAACGATTTTTCCCCTCCACCTCTCCGACCGCACCCCGAACGTTCCCGAAGATGTTGCCCGAAAAACGCCGACAAGCGAGCCTACGATTTTCTTCGCTGTAGAGAAATCAGTTCAGTCCTTCCAAGCGACCACAAAAATGAAACTTTGCAGGAACTTTGTCAGCGAATTCCTTTCTCCGCACGGTAGCTCTCTCCCGAGTACTTTGAACACGCTGAAAGCTCAGAAAACACTTAGCATGGAGATTACAACAACCAGTGGCGGTCGTCCATAAAATTTTAGGGGATCAGTTTAGTTACGCATATAGCCATCAGAATTTGATTTTTACGATAGAATTTCATGTAAACCATGTTAGGGATAATTTTTGTTATATAGATAACTTTTGCCATAAAACGTCGCATTTATGCACGTCAGACTAATCACGACCTATAATTTTCAAAGTAATAACAAGACGAATTTTTTTTCGTTTTTCTCGCAAAATTTTGCCGTTTTTCATAGAGATATTTATAGTAAGTAAATTTTTTGGGAAATCGACGTACATTTGGTTTAAATCAGGATAAAGATAAACGAAATTTTGATAAAATCAGGGAAATTTTACAAAAGGGCAATTTTAGCACTTTATGCACTTAGAGTAATCAAAATTTGTCAGCAACATTCCCAGGCTAAGCTTCGGTGATTGGCACAGGCATGTGCAGCAAAAGTCGCCACGGCATCGTTAGCCTTTCCAAATTTAAAACAGTGTGGTTTACCACAAATGTTATAATTTGAGAATTTATTATTATTATTATTATTATTTATTACCAATTTGCACCTTATTTGACACTGCAGCAATAAATTCATTACTTCTTACTGATTAACTTAGTGTTAATTTTAGTACAGTAGGTAATATTAGTAATTTGTATTTATATTCTAATATATTGCATAACTATTCTCTATCTATTTTCTTTGGACATACCTAAGGGATTGACACACCATTCTTATATGAGTCAAGTATACCTTTCCGCGGCGGGTCTGTTTACCCGACCAAGTGATTTGAGGTATACGGCGGACTCAAGAAGTTTTGAGTTGTTAAATTTCTTTTGTTTAAAGAAAATTTGATATTGAGAAAGTTTTATTATCCTTATTGTGTTTACAATTTGAATTTCACTCTTTGAATTCCCTGATGCTATATTTTGTTACCACCTGGAGTTTCAACGAAACTCAGAAGTAGCATTTACTGAAATTTTGTTTTATATTGCATTATATTGAACCACGGCCAATTGCACCGGCCTATTGTTTATTAGGAGGCCATTAGAGGCTTGTCAAAGCAACCTCTTAGGACACTAATAGCTTGCTTTGCGCAACACAAATTTTATATATTTATTTTAAGGGTTCACAACATAATATTTTTTTTAAAAATTTAAACAGACTTTAGAACATGCTTGCAACACTTATTTTTGTTTATTAATTCTACATTTTGTAAATTTGAAGTGAAGTCCATTACTGACAATAAATTATTTCAGTTTATTAGGACACGCAATGGTATTTTAATATCAGGTTCAGGTCAATTTATTGTTATTCAGAATTTAAATAATAATTTGAACACTCACAGATCAATTCAGCTTACCGAAGGACAATCTATATTTTTTAATTATCAGGATTTTTCGCAGATTATTGTGGATCAACAAATTTTACACACAAGAATTTTAGCTTTCGAACAAGTCAAAATGCAGGAAATTGAGTTACTACCTAATATTCCCAAAAATTTATCTGATTTCACTATTCCCCAATGGACTTCGCTTGAACTTGCTTTAAAGCAACTTAATCAATCGATTAGTAAGGGCATCTCATTTCAGGAATTAGTTTTAAACCCTTTGCCCATGTCTATTTTAGTTTCTGTTATTTGGAATGTTTTATTAACCGCAACCCTAGGATATTATTTCTTTAAGCATCATCAGCTTGCGAAACAGATTCATTTAGAGCAGCGCAGTAATAATTAATAGGTTAAGGCAACACATTAATCATGGACATTAATATTTTAATTATGGTTGGATATTTTATTTAAATTTTCCTTATTTATTTTCAAAGAGTTATGGCAATTATTTTATTTATTTATTTAAGTTATTTTATTTTGATGAGACAATTTAATTTGATTTTAAAGAAAAGGCAGTGGAAATAAGTTGGTATTGGGTACTTGCATGAACTTGAATTATACATTTCCTATCCTTCACTATTTCCTTTCTTTGTCATAATTTTTCCTTTATTTAACCTAACCTGTCTATACGGAACGCCATGGACAAGCAATGCCTACACCATCCATGGGCATTTTCATGACGGACATCCGCAGGCAGTCTACTATTACCAGGCAGAAAGACTTATTACCATTCTACGAGGGAGACATGCAGACATTTTTTAAGTACTATTTCAAGGAGAGACTCGTCACCACCAATTTGAGGGAGACATGCAGACATTTCTACTTATTACTACACGGAGACTACCTTTTACAGGAAGGATGTAATCAACCATACATTTCCCAGTATAGCGGACTACACATTATCAACAACACCTAGTGATGGAGCTAGATAAAATTTCCCTCCACACTGTTTGCAGTTCGAACAACAATTTTTCCCTATCTCCCAAGTTCTACGGGTAATTTACTACATTTTTTACATTGCCCAATGCAGTCAAGACGACAAGCAATCCAGAAAGAAGAAGAAACATAGAACACATACATTCTACACACAGCAGTTCCGGTCACAAACAATAATTACAGAATTGTGCTACAGTGTTTCTACACATACACATGCGAGCTCCTATCATGTGTATCTATTTGGTCATCTAACATGCATTATGGGAAACAATACTTTTCCATAGCCCTTATACACATTTTCAGTTTTGTGCCATGCATGAGAACCAGTTTTATATGCATTCAAGTTTACATTATACTACAAGGAAGCGACAAGCGCCAGTGGTGTCAATTGACCAGTGCTAGCATCAATTAGTGCATAATTTTTTTTAAGATGAAATTTTGCACTTTGAATAATAAACGGACATGCAAGCAATAAATAACATAATTACAGCACTTTCGAACATTTTAGAAAGCATGCTTTAGTGCCAATATTTTATGCATATGTTTGCATGCAGTTATTATTGGCATTTTTTTTTCTTCTCACCGACATGGAATATCGAAAGCGACACATTTGTTCGCAGAACATTTTTTGATATTTATAACTCGAGCACATAGTTTTGACACTTGCAAGATTATTAATTTTTCTGTGCAGTCATACAAAGGTATTCACCAAGCCATATATATGTATACAGTGTACAATTTAACGTAGAAAAGAAAATTGAACGCTATAATTAAGTTTTTACCGGCGACAGTTTTCAGTGTAACTCACTATATGCATTGAATATTGTATAATAATACATTGGAATGTGCAACATAGCCGTGCAAGTTCATATATTCAACGATTTTAGGAGTGCACTGGCTACGTAGTTTGTAACACATACTACACTTTGATATGATCAGGCTTTCACACAGGAAAAACATTGAGATATATATATTGTATCAATATTTTACATGCCTATTTAGGACGAATGTGACTATTCACATTTTATAGACTTACGTGTGTACCCTTGTCAGGGTTTGGAGCATATTTAAGGGCTCCAATCTTAAGAAACAGTGGGAGCTATGTTTTGTTTTGCGAAGACGTTCCAGCCATTTGCCTCGCTGACGACACAGAGTAGTTACCGCTTGGCGAGGCATCACAGACTATTGACTAAGTGCTGGCGGATGAGCAATTCTACATAATAAATATTACGTACGCACAGTTTTATCGCTTAACGACACGAACTTTTGTGATTTCTAGTCTTATAATAGTATATATTATTGTTTTTTACATCGTATAAACATACGAATTTGTTAGTATTAATGGTATTATTTGTTATAATGTTTAGGGAATAAAAATTTTCTTTCTTTCGGGATACGGCAAACAACAGACAGTTATGGTGGATTTTTTTTGTATATTTGCTTTTTTAAGAAAATATATGAAATTGGCGAACCTGAGTCATGTCAAGCTTAGCGATTTGACTTTTAAATTTTCAAAGGAGAAAATTTTTCTCAGTCGGGGCGAACGTAACAATCCCTAAGATTGTATGTTTATTTTATTAAGTCTCTCTGAACGCTTCATGTTGACCAGGGCATTCACTTGTTTTTCTCAGCTGTCTCAAGCCTCTTAGGCATGTTTACAATGCATTGTGTTGTGCCATGCAAACCTCCTGAGCATTCAGGAACAGGTAACACTTCTGGTTTTAGAGTCAGCGGTTTGCATGGTAGCAATTATGATAATCACACGATTCGGCGATTCGGCATCGAGGAAGAGCTCGATGGCCAGGGAATATAGAGGTGAGACAAGCTGGGAGGTGACTGACTTTGGGGATTGAGTGGAGAGAGAGAAGGTGGTCAGCAAGTCAGTAGGTGAGGAGAGAACAACGCTCTGGTCGACAAATAGGAGAGAAGCTTACAGAGGACTTCGCTATTTTCATTCAGCTAAGAGACTTCAGTTAGACAGGTAATTATCCTACACCCAGCCATGATACAGGTTCAACGGTTCACAAAATCCAACGAGTGACCATTGTCTTTTCAGTAATTTGATTCCTTTGTGTAATTTGTACCTTTCGCATGCCAAGCAATAACTCGTCATGCTAATGACGAGTGGTCTCATCAAGAGGATGAATGATGAGTAGTTTACATCACCCCATCAATTAACTGGTTAACCTTCTAGGTACTTTTAAGATCCCACGAACTTTAAGGTTCGTTACGAAGGGACAACAACAACAAGACACACACACACTGTCACACACACACAGTGCCAGATCTACAATCCGCAAATCCCCGCAGTGCGGAGGGGCCCGTAGACAAGTAAGTCTTTATGGGGCCCTCAGCCATTGTCATAGTACAGGGTTCGTATATGCGTATGTAAAAAATAAACGTAGGTACTCTGGGGTACAGAAGCGAATACAATATATACAGGTAAATGTAAAGTATCCTGTGCATATAGCACCGTGCCATGAAGGCACATTTAGGGTATGTCGGCCCCTCATATTTTCGATGTCGGCAATCTTGGAGGTGATGTGATCCGTACCACGTTGCGGCCGCCTTTAGCCCCCCTCCCCTCCCGGTACCATTTGATTTGAGGCTGGGTGGGTCCTAGAGCTGCATTATGCGGGGACAAAGCCGAAATAATTCCAACCGAAGATGACCCACCCCTTGTTTTATGCGTGGCAGTCAGAATATAATCAAATCAGGCTAGAATTTCACACGAAATGAGGGGGTAAAGATTTCGTCAACCTATCTCTCTTTAATCAAGAAAAGTAACGACTGTATGATTATGACAAATGTATCATTCTCGAGGTGTCATCTCGTACATCACATCACGCTCTCTGACATCACCCCCTTCCCATTTAAAAAAATGAGTTGAATTGTATATGGCGGCCACCAATATGGCGGACGTCCGATTGGAACACAACAATGTGGTTCCCCTTAAACCTAACCTGTTTCAATCATGACCAATTGTAACCAGCCTAACCCCTTTACTTTTTTTATAGGGTGTGTTAAGGGACTTTGGAATCAATCTCTAGGCCCTTATATGTGACTTTGTCAACACGAGATCAATAATCACACACACGCATACATTATATATAGTGTGGGACGAGACGGGACAGGCTTTTAAAAATTCGAGACGAGACTAGATTGACCATGTATCATAAGACAAACGAATATTTTCGAGACGAGACTAATTATATATGATATGTGTGTGTTGATTGATTGATTTAATTCCACTTTATGCACAATAAGGCTAATCGGGACTGGACCTACAGTTTAAAGTGGGATCCAAACCACTATGTGCCTCGAACCCGGGTATCGAACCCGGGACCCCTTGATTACAAGGCGACGACGGTACCACTGCGCCATCAAGGAGGCTGATATGTGTGTGTGTAAAGGTAGGTAGGTAGGGGGGGCTTTGGTAATATTTTGCGGGGGGGGCAATCTTTGTAGATCCGGCACTGCACACACACATGGACAGGAGACAGAACACAAACCAACCGAGGATTGTATTGGCTATGGGTCAATGTTTTAAGCGTCATTAGTCTACAAGAATGAAGTTTACAAGGTGCACTACAAGGAGAAGTTGGAATTATGATCATATGGAAATAATAATGAAAGGAGACTCACAGATAAACGTCAATCCTAGGCTCGGACTCAAACCTGGCTACTTAGTATTGATACTTTTCTGTTCATCTTGTGTCAAACAACTTGAGAATGTTACGGTGTTTCCCTTGTCTTTTGCACTGCGTTTTTAAAACCCAAATTCCTTTAAGAAGAATCGAGGGGAAAAATTATAACAGTTTTGACAGTCCCAACGCAGTTTCTTATCGCAGAAATTCCGAAACTATCAGGAAATTGCAGAAATTTGGTCTGCAGTCCCATCTAGTGTGTGAAATTACGTAATTTCCTTCCCATCCGTATCCCGTCCTATATGTCTCTAATTTAGGAGAATAAAATAAGTCCGAAGAAAAATATATGAACAAACGGATAGAACAGGTAATCTGTTAATTTTACTGAACCATAAAGGGGGTTGGACCCGTTGAACCCCCCCTTAAATACGCCCATGTATATATTACAAACCTATTTAGTATGTCTCGTGTATACATCAATGTTCTGAATTGGTTAGTTTGTTTTTGAGTGAATATGCATCCACGCTTGGTTAGATTTGACTTGCATAAACCATTACTATACGTATACTAAATATCCATTAGGTAATACAGTATATAATGACCAATTAGCATTGTGCTTGTGATCAAGTTAAAGCTAAATCAGCTTTCGCATTAAAATGTTTCTTCATTTTATAATACTGAAAATGCTGGATACATTTCGTACTGTTTATTTCATGTAAGCGAAATCCAAAATTTGATATGGGATTGTGATTCTGAGTTTTGTGGTTACGGAGATAATGTTGACACAAAAAGATTTTGCGATTAATAAATTTAAAAAAAGAATATCCCAACCGTTCAGTTTTTAACTGTGATATCAGATGAAAGTTGAACAGGAAAGAGATGATTGGGAGCCATTTCTGACCTACACACAAAGAAAAACGTCAAAAGATTGAAAGTGCACATTGTACAGCAGATTCTAATACGTAGCCATGTTATCAACTGTATAAAGAAAGACAATTTTTTTCAATTATTTTTCTCTTAATATACTCACGATTGAGAAAACTTCGTCACAAACGTTTGGGTCAAGTTGGAACTTCTCTTGTACAAAAAAAAGAAAAAATCGAAAGAAAAGTAATGATAAAATTATTTAGAATATGCGAATACTAACTTCTTCAGGGACTTGCCTAGAGTATAGAACTATATCTCGGAGGGGTCCGATTTAAGTGTTTCGCACCTAATAACAATAATAATAATAATAATAAAGTGTTCATATGTGTATTAAAATAGATCATTTAATAGTAATGATTATTGCTGGTGCATAAGAATAGAGATATAGCAACATGTATTCACTACCAAAGAAATGTATTCCAAAAATCTTTTGAATGGAATATTTATTAAATATCAATAATATAGTTCTGTCCATCTCATGATTATTTTTATGCATATTATTGTTAGCATTGGTACGCATCAATTTTCGCAAGCATTGTCAACGCAAAGCTGTTTAAACACAATCTAATTTTTATCTTATGAAAGTTCTGCGGGAATGAACAACAGTAAACAAGTATTTTGCGTATTGAATTTTGGACTTGGTAAGTTTTTTCGGTGGGTCCGCACCCTATGGACCTTCCTCTAAATGCATCCTTGACTAACTCGTAACTTAATTTTTTAAAAAAATGTGTAGACCGTGTGATGCACATATCATGAAAATCATGTCGACTTTTCACTTTTGATTGCACAACATTTTGTAATGAACTTGGCTGCTGACGTGCTGACTGCGCTTCATACAGGAAACAGCAATAAAAAACGACAAAGCTTGCAGAGTAACACCGTAGAAGCTGGAGTAAGCATCACGTGTAAGTAATTGATATTTTCATGAGTAATTATAAGCTGTATTGTGTCTCAGTAGACTCTGTTTACGAATACGGCAGTATGATGTTCTTAAAACACACTACAGATGCTCACCGAGGCACTGAAATCACTTTATACGTAACATTTTCACCCAGCGCTTGAAGTGCAAATTGCTTGGTTATAGCTGGGGGGAAGCACCTATGTTTTAACATGGTAGGAATCAGACAGCTGGGGAGTATGATCTGCGAAAATCTTGCTAGCTGGTGGGATACCATGCACCCTCTACTTCGAGCACTTTTTCCACCCTATATCAGGGTCTTCCTCAGAGCGAGAACACGATTTAGTTCCAGGTCCGAGAAAGACCCTGATATAGGGTGAAAACGTCACGTGTAAAGTGTTTTTTTTAGTGTAGGTCAGAATGTGTAATGTTTTTCTTAATGGTATTACCATGATGTTCTTGTATAAGTAAAGTACATTTTCTTTATAAAAGCAACTTACAAGGTTAAAATGTACTTTGGCCTCTCCGATGGCGTAGGGGTAACGTCGTCGCCTTGTAATCAAGGGGTTCCGTGTTCGATATACCGTTGAGGCCCATAGTGGTTCGGATCCCACTGTAAACTGTAGGTCCAGTCCTGATTAGCCTATCTATGCATCAAGTGAGCTTAAACAACTTTGTCGAAAGTGATTAAATTGATACAGTAGTGGTTATTGTGGTATAACCAACTCAAGAAAGGAAGAGCTCCCCTCAAGCAGAATTGCTTACACTTAAACCTAGCTCAACATGCCCATATGAGCTTTTTGCTCAAGTGTGGAACCCCCTCTAATCCAAGAATTTTGTAAAAATGCCCTCTCAGAAAGGAAGAGCTCTCCTCCAGCAGTTTTGTTTACACTTAAACCTAGCTCAACATGCCCATGCTCAAGTGTGGAACCCCCCTCTAATTGCTCAGAAAGAAAGAGCCTCTTGCCCATACTTACAAAAGTTGCATCAGCCAGATTTTTGTCCATAAACTTGTCAAAATTGGCCACACTTAAAACTATGCCACACACACTGACACACACTGACACATCCATATACACCCAATTTAAGTTTAATTGGACCCCAGCCTCAATCCAATATTAAAACAATGCAATATGCAGAGACCCTCTAGAATTGCTCCGTGACTCTCTCATTTCTTACATCATAAACATATGATTTCTCTCCTATGAGAATAACACTACATATGGTGTCATCAGGTAATGCCTCATGAAATTCACAGATAATTTTAATGTTTGTTCTGTCATTCACCACAACTTGTTTCCTTTTTGAAGCATTGATTACAAACATGGGTCTCTGTGCTTTGAATTCATCTGGTGTGTAATACATGTCAGTATTGCCAGTAGTGACCCTCTTGAAAGCCGTAAATGCCTCATATAATTTAAGAAAATCATCCTTGGACATGTCTAAATTGTAATTTTCTCTAGGAAATACCTCATTTCTGCCATTTTTAAGATATATGTTCTTGATGTTGCAGCTATCAAATTTACTTGAATTTTTTTCCTGATTGTTGTGTCTCCCAGTCTGAAACAGTACCACCACAAAATCAGGCATGTCATATTGTATACTGGAGAATGAATTTGTAGCATCAAACTCATAATATGTACCAGATGCGGGCTTCTGTACACATTGATATGTATAAAATTGTAGAGGAATTTGTGGATTTTTTATTATATCTGCTTTGTATTTAAGAGCATAACTGGCTTCATACTCAACAACAGGGATTCTTAACTCCATAGTCTGAATAATGCATTTGCCTGCATCTGGTAAGGTGTTAGGCAGAGCTTCCCCTGTAGGGTTTATTGCACTGTACCTCATCAAAGCATTGTTATCATTTGCAGCTCTTCTAAATGTGATTCTTAAACCACCCTTCCACATAATATCTTTGTAATCCGAGAAGAATCCTGGCAACAGGCGCATGGGGAACAGCACTGTATGGTTTTTAGATAATATCTTATCACCAGCCTCGAATCCCCCGATTTTGTAGTATGAAGCCTCGGTTTTGGATAATTTTAATGTGGCCAAAGCTGTGGAGGTAATGCCGGGATAATCCACTCTGTTTATAACAACGCCATGCTTTCTGATCTCAATTTCAGAGAAGAGATGCGGCACAAAATTGTCTACAAGTCTTATATTTGAATTTGCCGGATAATCGGTACCATCGAGCTTTACAACATCAAATTTGATGTATAGATCTGCTCTGTGGGGGTGTATAAAGCCATCCCCTACATCAAGATCAACCTCAATCTCTGTGTTGGGTTGATTTAAATTTGCAAATGTCCTCCTGTTTGGGGGGAATGATTGAAGCTCATAACTCTCAATATTTTCCATTGTATGTATTTTTATTTAAATATTAATCTCTATGATTGCAGTTGTTGTGGCTCCAGCAAAATCAACTAATTCTTCTTTTTCATTAGTGACCATCAATTCAATATAATCTATTCTATTATGACACACAGGAAAATATAATGTTGGGGATGGATTGTAGATGATTGGCTCCATAAATTCAGAATTAGGTTTGAATGTTGCAATGATGCTGTGTTTGTTTGTGAGTGCCTATGCCATTTGATTTGGTGATCATACCCTCTGCCACATTACAGTGAATATTCAGAGTTTCTATGGCCAAGAATTTAGGTATATTCATAGCAGTGTGTTTGATGCCTGGTTCAAGTTTTGTGTTGTTCTCAAATCCCAACAGCTCTCCTATAGTAGCCAGATCCACTGTTTCTGTGGCAGATACAATTTCTACTCTGTGAGTGACAGAATTTTGACTTAACACTATACCTCTGGGTAATTGAGCATTTAGAGTGGACAGATTATATTGCCCTGGAGTGATGACAATTTTTTCATCCCCTACTGCAATTTTGTTGTTGTGGTGTGTAATATTAGGGATCAGGTACATGCCGTAAAATGCTCTGAGAGCTATTGTTTTGGGATACACTATGTCATCATGCAATTTGAGTTTCAATATTGAATTTTGGCTGGTGAGATGGAATACCCCCATGATGTATCAGATACCACAAGGCTTTTTGAAAATCTTCAATTGATGGTTTATTTATTTGAGACATGTATCTAAGAACAGATAAACACAAATGTCCGCAATTAACATCTTTGAAGTTTTGAACACGGGCATTATTGTAATAAAGATTAGCTGAATTTAGATATTTTATTAAATTTTCAGGTGGAACACCTCCAAATGAATCAAATACAAATGCCACATTTTTTAAATATTTAAGATAACAGATCCAGTGAGTGCCCTGATTTTTGTACTCATCCAAATTAACAATGCCACACTCTTTGTTGAGTGGTTGTTCTGGCAAAGAATCAGACATGTACACACCTCTAAAATGTTTGATGCCCAATAACTTGATTAAAGCTTCAATATCTTGGTTTGTAAGCGGCTCTTGTTTTTTTTAAACTTATTCATGGCTCTCTTAACACCTTTGCCTTGTTTCTCCATGGCCAGGTTATGGCGCTTCTGTTCATCTAATTCTGCCCTATTTTTCTTGGCATCTATTACTGTTTTTGCTATGGCGGCTGATCCCCCGGCCAAGCTCCCAACAGCCCCGAGAGCAGCTAAGATGGCAGGGATTGTAAATATGAATCCCCCCACATGTGATTTTTTTCTTGATTGCTGTAATTTTTTTAATTGGGGGGTGCTGAGCAACAATTTCATACCATGCCCCTTGGCAATACAAGAATTTTTTTTCTTGCGCTGCTTTTTGGTTAAAAGGCTGTCAATAGTTTTAAGAGATTTGAGACCTGCATAAGGTATTTGATACATAACACCCTTGGCCTTCATTGTAGGTTTATTATATACATATTTACAGCCCCCACCCTAGTTTTTGTTTGGTGCTCATAGCTATGGTGGTCCCCAATGCTGCTATTCTTTCACTCAAAGAAGCATCTTTGCTTACAAATCTACCAAATGCAGCCTCTTCTAATTTATTGTCTGCAACATGTCTCTTGTCAAGATCAGAATGTGTGTTGTATGCAATATCATGGTCTCTACAAGCAGCATCTAGGGGATTAACACCAGGATCACCTCTGTTTAATCTATGATCCAGTTTTGTGCCTGGACCACAATACTGATAGCCTGGAATGTGTAGTTCAAATGGCAGCTTGTTTATAATGTCATTAACAAGGCCCCGACCCTCAGAAATATTCCAAAATTTAGGTGGTAGAGTATTAATAATTTTTATAAGATATCCAATCCCCTTAGTGTCATTCACTATAAAATTAGACAATTTTGTGCTTATCATGTCCATAATTCCAACCTTTTCATTGTAAAAATTGTTGTTGCCAGCATTTTCCTCCCCAGCTATCACCAATAACCTATCTACAAGTTTCCTGACATCATCAACCCACACAAATTCTTTAGGCAGGGTGTTGTATTGTTTGATTCCACTGCCAGTCTTGATCTGTGACCATATGGGCTTGATTAAATTATTGTATTTTGCCCCACTGCTAGACTTGACTCTTTTTTGTGTGGGATCATTGTTCTGGTATAGAGCATCTGATTTTATTAATATTTCTTTGTAATCCTCATAATCCTGATCTGTATAGCTGCCAGGCCTTTTCCGAGTCATCAATTCCCATAATCCAGGTGTGCCGGTGTACTTAACAAAAGCACCTTTTTCTCCAAGTCTAGATTCTGAATATACAATTATATCATCTCCCATAAATGTTACTCTGAAATTGCCAATTCTATGAATGATGCTGCCATCAAGCTCTGTGTCAGCATATAAGCCAAACACCTCATCTTTATTGTCTTTAGGTGTGGTTAAATATTTTTGAGCAAGAAGACCCAATTCAATAGGATCTTGACTAGCTTCAATTCTTCTAGGAGGACTAGGTGTATGAATACTGGAAAGTGGAGTGAATGGATAATCTAATATGTTCCTAGCAGCTACAGGTACAAGCTCTGTGAGCAAATTTTGATTCTGCTCTGTAACAGTTTTGATATTCTTACCTAAATTATTAATAGCATCAATTACAGGCTGTTCTGTTTGTTTGTGTTTTTCATAAATTCCACGGTTCTCTGATTTCCATCCCTTAAATCTTTTTACAAGATAATCTCTTAATTTAAGATCATCAATGATTGGCCTTTTCATGTTTATTTATATACGTATCCACGTCTAGAAAATTGTTGATTTTATTTCTGTATTTGCCACTACTGGGTGTTCTTGTCATATCAATTGTGACAAACCCATAACTGTCCTGGTTCCAGCACTTGCTGCAAAATTTGGAAAAATCATTGTAGCTCAGGTCCCCACCTACATATTCATCATGTATGTGTTTGAGGTTGGTATGGTCTTGATGAAACACACAAATAAAGTTGCTATTGTCTCGGATCAGTTGCTTCGGAATTTTTGAAAAAGTCTGTGCCAGGTAGAAGCAATCAATGTTTTTGTGCCGGCCCTGTGTAAAGAAATTTCTAACCTTGTTTTGATTATCCAGTATAATGTCATCAAACACAACAACAGAATTATCGAGACAGTCATGAAGTGGCTTAACATCTGGTTCAAAAGTGGCAATATCCAATCCATCATAAAGCTTCATCAGCTGCTGATATTTTAATTGTTCCAAGCTTTTAGAGAAGATATACAAGTGCCTGTTTTTCCAGTCTAACCAGTTGGGTGCCAATAAAAAATTATCAACCATTAGTGTAGTTTTGCCACAAGCAGATGGCCCAACAATAAGACACCTAATATTATCAGGTAGCAGCACTCCATTTCTCTTATTCTGCTGTTCAGGTTCTGGGAGCCTTTTTATAACATCCCAGGTGCTCATATTATCACTTTGTTTGCATCGATCCAGCTGTTTTCCGGATGACCCAGCCATTTGACAAGTAACTTGTTGCCTTTTCTGCGGATAATTTTTTCTATGAGATATGTGTCAGGCTGTTTAGTTTTGCTGAGCTCTTGTTCATAGAACCTGCCTTTGAGAATTTCTCCTCTGTGATCCTTTATTATATAAGTGTTAAGAGTCCCGGGTTTAACTTGAACCACTGTAAATAATTCTGTGCTCCAGTTTCTTGTGAAGCCTCTCTTGAATAAGTGCTTATATTTGCTTATTCTTACTTGATCCCCCACCCTATATTTGGCCTTTCTTGTTGTTGGCTGATATCTAGGATAATAAACAGTTCTGATCAATTTTTGCTCATCAGATGAAGTTACTTCAGAGGGTTTCATGTTGATTGTGGAATGGACAGAATTGTTATATTTTTGTAGAAGTTCTGGAAGAATATTAATCCATTTATAATTACCTTGGAGGGTAAATTGTTTATACATAAGATTTTTTAAGGTTCTGTTGAATCTCTCTACAATTGAGGCCTTGAGGTCACTGTAACTCGAATAATGTTTTATTGCCTGGCTTTTAATAAATTGTTGAAACACTGAATTATAAAATTCTTTGCCATTATCTGTTTGCAAATAGCGCGGGGATCTTCCACTCTGATTGATGATTGTTCTGATGGCTTCTGTAACACATTTTCCAGTCTTGGATTTGAGTGGCACAGCCCAGGCAAATTTTGAAAATGTGTCTATTACAGTGAGTAGATACTTGTGGCCCTTGTTGATTTTGTCTAAGTTTTTCAACTGTCCACTTGCCATTTCAATCAAGTCGCTCTGCCATAAATCATCTATGCCCTTTGTGACTACTGGGAGTCTCTTAAAATTATGTCTGGCCTGTCTGTGTAATTCATCAACAATAATTTGTCTAGACATAATATGTAAACAAGAATATTGCAACTATGGGGTGTTCAGCAGCTGAGACTGCAGGATTTTCTAAATATAATTTGTCCCCAATATGTATTTTAAATTCCAGAGTGCCATCATCTTCAGTATAGGCTGTTTCCAATGTATTGGGATCTGTAAAATCCTCCAATTCTACACTGGTGATTTTCACTTTGTTATCAGCATTTGTTATTGATAATGTAGGGTAGTGATGTGCCTGTGGCTGAAGCCAATATTTGATCTTGATTGGTCTCAATGTGCCCCCAACAAAAAACTGATAATAAAATTGTGCAGGGGACAGCATATATATTTTGCCACCTGGTGTAAATGGAGAATCATATTCTTTGTTGGGGATGCTGTACAATTCAAGAATTACTGAATGTTTTGGATTCTCGATTATGCCTGTTATTTCTTTTTCTGCTGTGAGCAATCTGCTTGTTACAGATTCAAGGTGCTCATTGATGGTCCTAACAATCTCATCGTGCCCAGGCTTGATTCTTATGTCAACAGCAAGTTTTTTGTATTGTTGCACAATTTCTTGAAGCTGGGTGGCAAAAACAGACAGAGCATTTGCTTGATTGGATTCCATGGTTCCTAGCTGTTGCTTGATATTAGCTACAATTTGTTGCAAATTTTCAACAATTGCCAATTTTGAATTTTGAGCTGTAAGATCATGGACCTGCCTTCTGATATCCTCAAACAGGGCATGCAATTCATTAATATGTTGATTTGTTGGTAGAGTGGCCACTGTCTGTGTGAGATGTTTGATCTCTGCCTGGATATTCTTGATATCTTCTGATTTCAATATCCTATTCACTGCCCTCTTTATATTTTTAAGTTCCTGTGATGTAGGCAAATTTGACACTGTATTTTGCAAAAATTCAAGTGCCAATTTCACATTGTTTAATTCAGAAGCATCAGCCACATTTTGCATAGCATTTTGGAGCAGGGCTATATCTGCCTGAGAGGGTGTGGATTGTTGTAAAATTTCAAGTTTTGTTTGGATATCATCTATCAAGTGATGAAAATGAGACAGTTCAGATTCAGTATTGAGGTTTTCAAGCTTTGTGATTTGTTGCTGGACACTGACAAGAGTATCTACAATCCCAGGCAATCGGGATTCAAGTACATTTGCCAAATCACTTTGCACTGCTGCTATTGTACCTTCAAGATGGGTTATGGAACTTTGAATTTTTCCAAAATCTTCATATGTTTCAAGTTGCAGCTTAATATTTGCAACACTCCGAGTTATTGCATTCAAAGCATCAGAAGAGGGCAAATTGTTCATAAAATTTTCAAGTGTCTCAATTTTTTCTTTAACCTCGGCTATGGCATTGTTCAGAGGATCCAGATTAGGTATTTGGAGTGACTGAATCTGTTTTTTTAGAGTGGAAATCACTAGATCAAAATCTTCTTGTGATTTTATGCTTTTGACAATTGTTTGGAGCTGTGCCTGGACATTATTTATCTGCTCTTCCAATTGCTGTTTCAATTGCTCAGAGTTGTTAGCCTGGGTCTTAAATTTGGCTTGAAGAGCTGCAACAGCTTCTTCTAAACTTTGAAAATTATCCAATGTGGCCAGGTCAGTATATTTCTGAAGCAGCAATTTGAGTTCAGAATCAATTTTAAGAAGAGGGTCCATGCATTGTGATTGCAAATTTGTAATTTCTAATTGAAGACTGGCATTGAGTGTAGTTTGTAAAGCTTGTAAATCACTTCTTAATTTCTTGACTCTGACATCAAGCATCAGAATCTCATCACTGTGATCTTCATGTCTTGTGTGGCCAAAAATATCATTAGGCATTTTGTTTAGTAGTTATTTATTATTGAATACCTGATTCTTAATTCTATAAAAAAGGGTATAAGCTTATCATAGGATCCAGGGACCTCAATATATAAGCAGTCACCAGCAGAAACAGTATAAACAGTGCCAGAAATCATGTTTGAGTGCTTAATTCTGTAAATATTTCTCCCTACTGAAATTTTAACATCACCCTCAGGAGTTGTAATAAATTGCAATTGCCCACCTACAGGTAATTGGTAATGATTTAAATTATTGTTAAATATGTACAATGTTTTGCCTGTTTCATCATCAACATCTGTAAATATGCTGTTCAGGTGAATAATTAACAAGCCACTCAGTTTAGACTGCATATCAGGAGAGGGTTGTGGTGTTGGCAGCTCCATAATAGCCCGTTTTTTGAACCCAAATAAGTTCATAGGCATGTTTATTTATTTCAAATCATGCTCTGTAATTGGGCATTGATTGTCATTTTTCAAATCACAATGCCCCCATGGTAGAGTATGTATGCCACATGACAAAATGCATCTTTTATCATCATGTGGGTCCAGAGCCACTTTTCTTACAACATTTGAAGTCAATAAGTGATTCACACTCTGAATTCTATTTTCTGATGTTCTGATTAAATTCTGGGATTTGAGGCAATTTTTATAATCCTCAAATTTAAGCTCTTTGTCAACAGTCACTCTGCCAATGCCCTTGGCTTTTTTGACAACAGCATTACATGTTTTAAAACTGTACATCTTGGCACTTAACCCAGCAAATTCCACAATAACATCACCAAGTGTCTCATCTTTTAACTTGCCGGGCACTTTTTTGTTGTGGTGGTGTTGAATTTTTGTATGTTCACTGGTGTCAAAATATTTAAACAATTCAGGCTGGGTCATATCTTGATAAACATCTTCTGTTTTAATATCAAGAATAAAACTATCCGTGTCCATGTACATCAATTTTACTCTATCACCATAAAAAGGTTTCAAGACATCATAATACAATGTTAACATATGTAATTTGGACAATTCCAATATTGCAGCCCCTACATAAATAGGTTTATCAAACTTAATCTTTGTTTTTTTCATGTTGAAAAGTGCCATGTGCTCATCATAAATTCTTCTGTAATTGAAATTAGGCTTTGCAACCAATTTTTTGCTCCGGCTGGGGTCAGTAATTAATTTAACATCGGTATGTTTTCTGACATTTTCAATTGTTTTGCCATATACAGAATTTACCATCAATTTAAACAAGGTCTTATCAAATTCGCTCTTTGCAGATGTTCGAAGCTCCGTGTTTGTATCAATGTATGGTTTCAACCATTCTGAGTGCCTGAATCTCAAAACTTTTCCAAGTTTGGTCACTTGAACACCATGTTTCATCAGGAACTGGAGGTTCTTGTAATATATGACGTAGCCCTGTTTTGGCTCCAGTGTCATCATGAGCTTCTTCTGTTTAGAGCCAGGTGAGCACTGAACCTCGGGAATTGGGGGCAGATAAGAAAATTTGTTGTGTAAATGATCTGGAATTATCAGATCAACCTCTAAGAATAGGCCATACTCTCGGTCATCAAAATCCTGAAGATCTTCAATATTGAAATCGACCCACTCAAGCCCTGCATATGGCAGTTTTTGCATCATTGCGTGACCATAGAGGCTGTTTGCATCCACATACAATATATAATTTGATGGCCGTGCTGGATCATAATCAGGCATATATTTGTTATTTGCTCTGGCATATCTCTGAGAACATTGTACCATACCTCCTTTTATATTTTTCTCCATAAACAGATACATATCTTGATCCTGGATCAGATCCAATTGCTTTTTGGTGTTTAAAAACATTGCATCCCATGCTAGGCCCGGGGCACTGAAAAAATACACTGGGTCCAGTCCATAATTTCGCATGCAAGATTTTCTGAATGCCTGCCATATATCTGCTGAGATGGTCACATCAAGTTTCAAATATGCCATGTGATAATCACCAAATGTCCGGCATTTTAAATTGTTAAACATCAATTGGGCACGGTGATAATCATCATCAGTGATTCCAGATCCTCTGATTTTGCTGTAAAACTCTTCTTGTGGTGGCAGGGAACACTCATCAAATTTAGAAAAATCTGTGACATAGTCATAAGGATATACACCCTTCCGCCTAATTAATTTCAGATCCTGATTTGGAAACAATGCACGTGTGATTTTGAATTGTTCATCAGATAATTGAGAGGCCAGTGTATCCAGGCTAGCAGATAAAAATCTGTAAGAATCAAGAAATCTCATGTGAATAGGAAATCCATTAACTTTAATTGTTTTGCTTATAGATATATATTTTTCATCATTTTCTGCTAAAATATTTAAATTCTGCTTGTCAAACCCCTCGTATCTGATCAGATGATGAAAATCATAATTGGATGCTCCATGGCAAAATATGGGGACAAATCTTGGTGTCTGGATCTTAATATTACAGCTATTACACAGGGCCATTAAGAATTTACCATCTGTATGAGAATGGTGTTTCACCTTGATATTTGTATCTGAAAATTCAGAATCACATACCGGGCATTTTTCCGCTTTGTTGAAATCTTCAATCTGTTTCTCTGTTAAAGACAACATACGTTTTGATTTTAGATGCTATGTCTCGGCACTCATTTTCTATTTTATGTGCAAATATTTTGACGGCATCTGGCCCCATGTATGAATATTTTTTATTAGCAACACCATCCTGTACAACCACATAACAAAAGCTGGAAGGTTCATGTAGCTGGTATGGTGTAATAGAAGATTCTTCAGGATCTGGGCTACAAAATGCAAGAGATTTGAGGTTTGATTCAAAATCACAGACAATATATGCTGGGTGTTCCAACAAGGCTTCAAATTTTTTGAATTTGGCATTTTCATTTGGATTGGGCATCACCATATGAACAGGTTTATGATTGCCACAGTATTTCCGATGCTCAATTAACTTGTTTTTGGCAATTTCTGCATTCTCTTCAGGAACCCCCTTCACCGTTTTTCTACCATCAAATACACTTAAACATCTTCTGCATATTCTGAATATTGTATTGGATTTGTCTACTTGTGCTCTCACTAAAGCTTCAAGACTGTGTATCAGAGTGTAATGATATTTGCCATTCCCTTCAATTAAGAGCAAATCAATCGGAACAGCAGAATCATCGTCAATTGTACTGATTCTGAGAGGTTCTATCAAGCAATTGCCAGTGGAGTAAATATATACATTAATAGATAATTGTTTGCCATTGATATCCCTGGCCTTTTTTTCAAATTTATCAATATTCTGAACAGACATTGGATATTCTAAACCCTCCATTGCATCATCAAAATCGTGCTCATGTTGTTTGTAATAAGTTATTCTCTGAGGATTCCTTGAAACTGGGTACAAAGCAGCTAATATACACCACAAAAAGCATTTCTCATCATTATTTTCAATATTAACCACGGCTTGTTTGTTTCTAATATTGGCAGGTAATGGCAAATATGTGGATCCTTGTAATGGGCTGAATTCAGAAATATTAACATATAACCTGTGTGGAGAGCCGCATAGGCTCCATCCAGACTCTTTTGCCGCAAATTCAGAGTGTTCAATATTCAATTGATCTATTAAACTGCTTATTATTGTGTCTGAATTTGCATTTGAATATACCGGTACAGTTTCTGTTATGTGGGGCTGTGTAAATTTTGTGCCGTTTGGTTTCTTATATTGTGCAAACAATTTGAGGGATAGCTTATAAGAGCCATTTTGCGCATTTAGAATTGCCTGCAGATCAGAATTTATACTGTTCAAAAAATTCTCAATGCCACATCTTGGCTCTGATACAAGCCGATAATCTTTTAATTGACCATTAAAACTGCTATGGATGGGTTCATAGCGTGGCTGCTTTGCTGCTCTGGCATTAAGAGGTGCTTCATGCTTCCTTTTCAGACCAGATGTAGATGGTTGTGGGGGCAATGTTGAGGACTGTGCAGAACAAGTATTTTTATGTGTATATTTGAAGTATTGCATGCTGTATTTTCTATTGCATTTGGGGCAAATTTTCGTGGGAGTTCTGTATTTGTCTGGGTCACAAATCTTTTGGTGTCTAGCCCAATTAGAGCTAAATATATTTTTATTGCACTGATTACAATATTTCTGACTTGGCATTTTTGTTGTTTGTTTATTATATATATTTCCCGGGTTTCAATTCAAAACTTTATACTAGATCAGTTGGGTTCAGCACTGTGCTTTGTGTGTGTGTGTATGTGTGTATGTGTGTATGTGTGTTAATATTTCTCGCTTTGGTATTTATATAAAATTTCCTGGGTTTTTAAATCAAATTTTTATGCCTATTATGACAGGTTGTAAGGCCAATAGCCCACAAGTAGAATATTGATTCACACTGACCTAGCGCAAATGCCTGCACAAACATGCATATCTTGAATGGCAATGACCTTGTTATGTATTAATTTTTGTATAACAAGCTGGGGCAAATATAAGCCTGACCCTAAATAAGAGTGGATTACAACAAATATCAGATTTTATATTGTTCAATATGAATATTTAAACCAAACAGGTCTGTAAGTATGAGGAGCACTGTTAACAACACATCTGTTCTCCCCTGCCACTCTCACAATACTGCCTGATGCAATAATTGCATGCAGAGCTTCAATGCTCGGAAATTTCTGTAAATAGTGGCGCTGGGGAGAACATACAAAATCAATACTACTGTCTCGGGAATTGCACACACTGACAGAGAGGGGAATATGCAAGTTGAGGCTGGTATCCAATTGAACTTAAATTGGAAGTAAATATGTGTGTATATAGGTGTGTATGTGTGTGTGTCTTGGTATAGTTTTAAGTGTGGCCATCAAGAGGGGCATATTTTTGACAAGTTTATGGACAACAATCTCACAGAAGTGCCTTTTGTAAGTATATGCAAATCAATCCGAGGGGCTCTTCCTTTCTGAGAGGGCATTTTTACAAAAATCTTGGATTAGAGGGGGTTCCACACTTGAGCAAAAAGCTCATATGGGCATGTTGAGCTAGTTTTAAGTGTAAACAATTCTGCTTGAGGGGGCTCTTCCTTTCCTGTCCTGGTTATACCACAAATACAACTACTTGATACTCTTGTTATTGGATGAGATTCGAAAACATAGTACTGTCCAAACTTATTTCTACAATTTCTTTTCAAATTTTTTCGCCAAATTATGTACGACAATAGCTTATTTTTAGACATTCATCTGTATTTCAATCTTCTGCTCTCTCTGCGAGAATTATTAATCAGAAAGGTTAAAAAAAAATACTCTTATACGTGCTGTGTCCGCCCACCCTTATCAACAAAACTACAAGAGATATAAAGGCGCCGACTTGGGTGTTAAAGAAGCTAGCGTAACACGCTTCGAATCCAGATCATTGTGTTTGTCTAGCCTAAGTATCCACGCAATCGTTCATCTTCGTCGTCGTGATTAACTCAAGAGAAAATAACTGATAAAGAACACCCATGCCCAGGCCGGTATTCGAATCTGGGATCAAGAGGTAATATAAAATAACCGAAACATAAAGAAAGTAAAGTTTAAAAACAAATTTTGATGGACTGGTAGAACTATCACATAGTAGCTCATTGCAATACAGTGCGTCTACTAAGTTTTAAGATAGTTGGCGCTGTGCAACTGTCAGGTGAGCCATCTACCGGCCAAGTACGGAAGAAGTTAGCAATAGGTGTCAAATCATTGCAGGAAGTGTTTGGTGTACGCGAGTGTGGTAAGGTTTGTGCCGTGTGCGATTGTACAGAGTTGTATCAAAGTTGTCCGTCATGAATGAGAGTGAGGAGCAACGAATAGCGATTAAGCTCTGTTTCAAAGTCGGTAAAATGGCGACAGAAACCCTTGGGATGATAAATGCAGCTTACGGGGTCCAAGCATTATCCCGGTCGAATGTGTTCCGATGGTATGGACGGTTTCGTGACGGACGAGACGATATTGCAGACGATCCCAGGAGTGGCCGTCCAGTTGAGCGTCGAAATGAACAGAACATCGATGCAGTTCGACAATTGCTTCTTGAGAACCGCCAGCTGTTGCTCAGAATGATAGCAGATTCCTTCTTCAAAGGATTCGGCGTGTCCGACTGGCCATGGCTGCCTCCTGCTGCAAGCCAATGCCCCCGCGCACAACGCCATTACTGTCAGGCAGTTTTTGGCCAAAAAAATGTGACTGTGTTGGGCCACCCCCTTATTCGCCGGACCTAGCACCTGCGGACTATTTTCTGTTCCCGAAATTAAAATCCCCATTGAAAGGTCATGTTTTCGACTCTGTGACATTCAGAAGGGCGTGACGCGTGTTTTCCAGTCGATTCCCGAAGGTGACTTCTACCACGGCATCCAGAGACTGTACGACCGTGCAAACACGTGTGTCCACTTAGGAGGGATGTATACTGAAGAATAAACAATAAAAGTTTTGATTGCTTTCCCGTAAGTGTGTTTCTCATTCCAGTCCTAAAACTTAGTAGACGCACTGTGTAAACTTTATTGTTTTATTGATTTAGTTTATTTTACTTCGCGTTTTGTGCCTCTTGGCTAATTTGCGAAGATGGGGATGAGTGATGAAATGATGAAATTGATGAATGGACATTCACAAACAACCAAGCCCGACCGGGATTCGAACCCGGGACCCTTAGCGTCGCAGCGCGATGTGCTAACCACTCAGCCACAGGGTCGGGCACACTGTGTAAACACATAACTCGATCCACCGTGTATATTTGACCGTGCGACAACAATAGATTAAAAGTATACTGTCGATATCTCGAAAATTATCGAGTGTGAGACTCTCAGCTTTTTTACAAACTAATTATGTAAATTCACCACATGTACACAAAGAAATACAAATGGATTCAACATATTTCAGGGACTGGTTGCCATGGATGTTTTAGTGCTCATAGGAGTATTAGCAATAGGCCTACTGTTTCTAATAGCATCCACCGAAGGTGAAAAGTAAGTATTTACTGTTCTCTTAGCTATCTATTTTCTCATACATAATACTATATTAAGTGTACGACAAAGGATCCGGGTCCTGGTCTTTGCATGTGTTTTCCTTTGCCAGTTGATCGGAACGAAACTTTCCCCTCCACGATTCTCATTTCGGGAAATATTTTTCTGATATTAGGGATCGTAAACAATTTCGAAAGATTCTAAGATTGTTTAACTATCGAATTTCGCTTTTATTTCAGAAATGCAAAATTGTATATTAGGAAGTGTCACTACTGAAATAGAGGGAATAATAGAATAGAACAGATTGGGGGTTTATTTAAGCAGGCGTGTTTCGGCTTCCGCGTCGTTCTTTCAACCAACCCTTGTCAAAGATACAATGAATTAATTAGATGAAAAAAAACAACAGAATGATCATGGTAATACAATAAAGATAATGATAATACAAAGATTATACAAGGCGTAAGTAGAAGACAAAATACTTCCCGGCTATTAATTTATTCATAACGACGTTCGGCTATTGCTATTCTGTCATTTTAATTATGATTAATGTTTTTTATTCAGTATTATTACGCTATTGTTAATTAATCAAGCGGAGAGTATATGGGGAGGAGGAGGGGGAGGGAGATGAGTCATGGATGACTCATGCGCACATGGGAGCTTGGAATTAATGGTTTTCCATTAGTGCACAATAGTTACTATTATGTATCACGTTTTTACTCTATTCTGACTCTATTGTTGTACTTTATATATGCGTTACAGCCGGATATGAGTCATGGATGATTTATACTGGCGTGGGAGCTTGGTTTTCAATTAGTGCACAAAATATACTATAATGGAGTCTGTTTGATGCCTTTTGCAACCCCATTTATGCTTTTCTTATATGTGTTTCAGCCGGATATGAGTCACGGATGATTTATGCCGACGAGGGAGCTTGGTCTTAATGGTTTTCCGTTAGTCTATAATAGATACTATTATGGAACCCAGTTCCGGCCTATTCTAACCCAAGGAACCCGGTTCCGACCTATTCTAAGGCAGTTTATGCTTTTCTTATACGCGAGGATAAGTCAAGGCTGATTCGTGCAGTCGTGGGAACTTGAAGTTAGTGCGTTTTATTCCCTAACGAGCAGACGGTTCCGGCCTATTCTAAGTCAATTTTTGGCGTCATCCGTGGTTTCCAGTCGCCTTTTTGGCGTCGCTGGTGAGTCATAATTGAGGAGCTCGAAGGGCCCTGGGTAGAGGGTAGAAAATATTAACCAATGAGAGAAGGTTTTAATAAATGAATCAATCAATCAGAGAAGAGCAATGAAAAATAATATTCGTATTGAGGGGCCTTTTGTCTAAGAATCTATAAATAATGAGCGGAAGACGAAGCGGACCAAGAGTGTTCTCAAGTGTTTGGCTTCTAAGACGTGCTGATTTTAGCGTGACTGAGTTGTTGCAGTGCAACTAAAGGCTTGTTAACTTGGTAAGTATATTTTTTGTGTACTATTCTTTATTTCAAGTTGTTTTTTACTGCCGTGGAAACAAAGTTTAAGCGTTTTTTACATTATTTTTGAAAATATTATACAAAGAATACTAGAAAATAACACTAACAATATGTATTGTTATTGTTACAGGTTCTGTCTCTCTCTCTCTGAATTCAACGAACGAACGAAGAATGGCTTCCACCTACTGGGGCCTATATCAGTGCGGTGAGTACTGACGAATCCCTTTTAAACAATTTTATCCTGGGATTTTACACTTCTCCAGTTGATATTATTAACGCATATTACAACTTTTGCGAGAGGGTAGTTTTCTTCAACGATTACCCATATTGTGATCCGACCTTGTTTTTTGAGACTGCTCAAAATATACTGAATCAAATTGGGGCGGGCGAACCTAATTTTTCTGTGTTTGGAGAAAGGGAGAGATATTTCAGGGGGTTTACCATGCTAGGACGGGAGGTTTCCATTGATATCCCGACGCAGGTAGTCGGGGACCCCCAATCCTTTGTCAGTTCCATGTTTTTTTGTGTTTTTTTTAATATTATACAAAAAATATTAGAAAATAACACTAACAATATGAATTGTTATTGTTGCAGGTTCTTTCTGAGAAGCAGTTGTGAAGTACTCTGCAAACAACTGAAGGGCCGATAATTATTCGACTGGAAGAAACGAATAGTGAAAACTGACGTTATTGAGCTGGTCACCAGGGAGATGAGTGATTTTGTGCTTATATGTCCATGTTTCTTCGATTACATCGATAAGGATTGTGTGCTGGAGTCTTTGAAAAAGTATACTCCTTACAAGTACATTACATGCTGGGGCTGTTATTCAAATGAAGGCAGCCAACTAGCCCACGATTGTGTTATTAAACATTTTTACGAGTGCGAGGATGTGTGCGGTAAAGATGAAGTTCAACTCCCCTATTGTTTTATAATTTGCCAAGAGGAATGCGGAGTGAATGAATGTCAGAATTGTGTAGAGTGGATGTGCGAGAGAATCCAGTGTTATTTGCAGGATCCGGACAATACAAGCCATATTTTTTTTATCCTGCTAACCATGAAGATATAGCTGATGCTTTGAAGGCGTAGAAGGAATCGACAGGATACAGAGACTTTTACAGGGTGCTGTGTGAAATTTCAAATGATTTCTAACTAGTAAAGACGTGAAGCGGAGCTTGCCCACGGTTAACAAACAATATTTGTAAATATCTAAAGTGAAAATGGTGGAATATATTATTGATGCGCAAGGTTTTATGTACAATAATAAATTTATATTGCGTGAGATATGTGTTAGTTCTACAAATTTGGATACTATGTATTATTCTAATATAAGTGTGCCAGAATATTTCAAAGACAATAATGAATCCCAATGGATGAAAGAAAATAGTCATGCATTATCGTACGATACTCCTCTGGGATGTGAAGTGCACTATGTTCGTACTATAATTAGAAATTTGAACTGTCAAGGTGCAACTTTCTATTGCAAGGGAGAAGAAAAATCCAAACTTCTCAAAGATTTGTTCAATATTTACAATATTGTAGATTTGCAAAGTGCAAACTGTCCTAAGCTTAGAAATTTGTATATGTTTCAAGGAGGATTGTGAAAGTATCATCCTGATACTTCGCCTCCATCTGAACAAGGTTGTGCATTCAGAAATGTACAAAGACTTGTATCTTGGTACAATACTAAAATTACCAATGTGTAATGTATTTTAGTGCAAATAATAAAAGATTTGTGAAAAAATAATTGTTTTCTATGTTGTTATTTAACCTTATAGGCCTTTTTTCAAGTATCACTGATTTTCTTGAGTTGTTTGACTTAATATCAGGGCGTATCTGTTATATCATACGAGGCTTATTTTTACTACAATCACTATATGCAACTGAAGACTAAAATCCACTTATTGAAACTTTTTGCTTAGGCTCTAAAGCATGTTTATTGGTTAATCACACGAACCTTATTGAGGCTTGTAGGAGGCATAGGACCACACGCCAGAGCCTCATTAGCCTGCAAGAACCTCTTACATCGAGAAATAATGCTGACATGTAACTGTTCTTTAGTTTACATATTCATTTTGGATTCAAATGGAACAATTGAAGTATTTTTAAAAGTTTATTTTTATTTAATAATCAATTCAAGAATATATCAGATTTGTATACATGAAAAGTAGTCTACCAAAAAGCGAAAGTCACATAGTCATTACGATTTAGCCGCTGCTGGAATTCCTCCATGAGCGTTTCGTGGTAAGAGAGAAATTTTCGCCACTGTTCAAAGTTGAGGGTGACTTCTCCGGTGGTGTTGCTGATTTCCACTGTTATGTTTTTCCGCAGCCATTGAAGACAATGTAAAGTTCTCCGCATATGCACACGGATTTCGTCCGGTCCGGAACATTTGTATGTGTGGAGAGTGCTTCCACGTAACTTTTGTAGATTTCATCTGATCTGTAGACGCATTCCGGGTACTCTATTCTATCTAAGATTATGTAATTTTCTTCATGATTCAAAATCAATTTAGTGTCGGTGAAAGTACCTCGAATAACGACATCCATGTTGTTATCAATGTTGCATCGGCTTTCTGGTTCCATGTTGTTTTGTTTTTTATGTGTATCTCTAGTAGACTGCAATGCTTAGTGATTTTGTTGGGTATATATACACATTTTTCAAAATATGCTCAAAGAACTACAAGAGCAAGAGAAATCTTCGCCAATACATGGTTCCTACGAAAAAAAAAAAAAAAAGAATCAGTTTGGCTTTTATAAATCCATCATTTGCTATTTCAAGTAGCTACATGCGCCAGAAGCACTTACTACCCAACACTAACTAGACTTAGATTTACACTATATCAGGAGCTAAATGTAGCAAGAAATCTGATTGTACATACTTTTCAGAATTACAAAAGCAGATTTTCCTATATTAGTAGAATTTTGCAAAATACCGATGACAAAATTTTAAAAATTGTAACAGCCCAGACAGGGACTCGAACCCTGGAGCGAAAGGTTAAAAGCCTAATGCTATACCAACTAAGCTATCCGGGCACACGGTCTACACGTAAAAAGTTGGTTATGTTAAGAAATACCCAAGTGATCAATAGTATAAAAGTTGGATGTGTATGAAAGGAAAATATAAGGTTGACATTAATAATCGTTACTCCAAAAGACACGGTTCAAAAAATCCCCTGAACAAGTGTGGGACTAACGTTTTGCGGACGCAAAGAAAGACTGACACACCCTTACCCAGAGAGAAATTTTTCCACCAGTTACCCGTGGGGTGAGCTTCCATTGTTAGTTCTCGCCGTCATTGCTAAAAGGTTTTTTTCCTCTCATCTAAAGGGCATTACGCCCTGACTCTATTATGATTTTCGAATGGTGCTTTAATTTGTAGTGGTAAGCGTGTGACGCCAATATTTTATTTTGGAAAGTTACACGCGCCCACTGATAGTCGAGACTTCTGTGAAAAAAACATCTATAATTGTTTACCGAACATAGATAGTTTTACTGGAAGGAGGCATGCCACATATCTCAAAATCTATAAAAAGCAAGAAATAAGTTATGTATCCGGGCAGGCTACGATGCTACTGCAAGACTGAATAGTAAAGTTATAGGGTAAAATGAAAGCTGGATTTTTTATAAGGTACTTTATGATGTTTGAGCGTATAAATCTGCTCCCTCTCGTAATCTGATACCAAATTGAAACTTTGGAGTGTGGTGAGAAGAGCGTACAATCCAAAGATGTCATCTTTGCCAATGAGAAGTGTAAGTATATTTTTAATACTCTATTTGTGGTGGTTTATTTCGTTTTTAGATACATTTTTTAATAACTCAATACCATTTTTAAAGGAAACAAATGGTTTCTACACACGGAATTTTTATTTTCACAATCTAATATACTACAAAGTATGTAATAATATAGTTTTTTCATTTGTTACATATCAGAGAATACTATTCTACTGCATAGTACCGTTATACTAACGGCTTTTTATCTCAAATATAATTTCATAACAATAGTGATATCCAATCTGCCTGTTTTTCTTATTTCACTGTTCACTCAAGATTCTGGTATTCATGTTCACATTTTACCCAAGTACACTGAGGCTAGTGAACCCCCAGCTTCTACGAGGCACTGGTCATTGATTAGGCTGTCACAGCATCCATGCGAAAAAAGTCAAGAAATCATATTAGCAATTTTTTCTCTCACTATACGACCATTCTTTTTCAAATCTTTCCCAAAGAAAGATAGAAAGTATCCCATAGTTCGGTTCCTGCCACACATTGGACAAGGAATAACTATTCTGGTTATACACATACAGTTCAGTTTAAAAAAACACTTGGGTTTTCACCAAAACTGTCAAAGTATGTTCCGTGGCACAGCGGGCCAATGTACAGTCCAGTCCAAATATATTCTAGGCCCAAATCACTATCTGTATTGAAACTTGATATTTTTCGGTAACGTATTGTCTGTACCAGTCCAACAAAAATTTTCACATAGAACACTCACTTGATGTACTGTCATGGCAATGCTTATGATATCCATTTTGCAGCCGAATTCAATGAATATAAGTTCCCGTCTCACGACGAGATGCTTTCTTCTTTGTAGTCTGATGTCGAGTTGTTCTCGCCTTGGGTTGATGCACAAACAGGTACAATGTGCTGAATGAAACTGTAGTGGGGTAGAAACTGTCCATACAGGTCAGCGTTTCTCAGAGCACAAGATATTTTTCTCAGGCGGTGGTTCTTCTCACAGCAGCTATTGCCAGGGGAACTTAGTAGAGCTGATTTAGGGCATCCAAGCTGCTCCAAGTTAATCACAGTGCAGTGAAGTTGTAACGAGTGCATTCACGGTCCCCGAAATGACGTGTCATTCATACCCCGGCACGGGGCCAAACGTCGTTTTGTGTACGGGAAACCGGTCGTGACTCTTACGGTCCAGGTTTTCAAGCTCGGTACTGAGACGGTCGTTTATTGTTGTACTATTGCGAGGCGGAGATAAATACCTTGAAATGTTACACTGCTTTGTTTACCTTGGATATGTAGATTCGAACAATCATAACACACTAATAGCATAATATCTGGTACCTGAAAAACGTCAAATAACAACACTGACGAACGGTAAAAAGTGAATATACAGGGTGGCTCAATAAGTCACTTAACACCCCCAGTACAAGACCACTGCAGCGCGCAACATGGAAATGGTGATGACCAATCATTATCAGGCCAAGGGGGAACCACATTGACGCCACTCACACGGTCGGCGGCCATCTTGATGTCCGCCATCTTGAATTCAACTTCAGAATTTTAAATGGGAAGGGGGTCGTGCGACATATCAAAATGGGCTAGAATTTCACGAGAAATGGAATGGTGAAGGTTTTTTCGACGTATTTTTAACCAGTAAAAAGGTATGACTGAATTCTTGTACCAATTTGCTCCTTTTCGAGGTGTTAGAAAAAATGCCTTAAAATTTGTTTAGCGCTTCGGTAATGCATCGAGATCAAAGTGACGTCTATGGAGAGACGTTCGCATGCCATTGAACATTATTTTAATCGGATACGTCCATGAAGAGCTGTGCATTATGAATGGTTGTCGCGAACAATTTACAGTGTGACGCTTAAATTGAATTAAAAGTCCTTCACAGTGACAAGGCTAATGTTTATGTACATAAGGAAGTTCATAAACAGAATATTCGATGATTTTTATTTGATAACCCATTTTCGACAGATCAAAGCTGAATGGTTAGTGTTGGTAAGTTAATGGTGTGGCGGGCTGTGTGGAACACGATTGGTTAGTCAATTTTCCATCAACGGAACCTTAAATGCTTAGGGCTACTTGGATTTGTTAAATAAACAGTTTTTTTCATCCTTGCTTATGGAAGAAAGTACTTTTTACAGAGTTTTTTCAATAGGGAAGAACACCAGAACACTTATGGGAACGTTATGAACCGGTTTTTGTCCAAAGTTAGTTATCAGATGACAAGGGTCACATATTCTGTTTATAAACTTCCTTATGAACATAAACATTAGCCTTGTCACTGTGAAGGACTTTTAATTCAATGGAAGCATCACACTGTAAATTATTCGCGACAACCATTCATAATGCACAGCTCTTCATGGATGTATCCGATTAAAATAATGTGCAATGGTATGCGAACGTCTCTCCATAGACGTCACTTTGATCTCGATGCATTACCGAAGCGCTAAACAAATTTTAAGGCATTTTTCTAACACCTCGAAAAGGAGCAAATTGGTACAAGAATTCAGTCATAACTTTTTACTGGTTAAAGATACGTCGAAAAAACCTTCACCATTGCATTTCCCGTGAAAAACTAGCCCATTTTGATATGTCGCACGACCCCCTTCCCATTTAAAATTCTGAAGTTGAATTCAAGATGGCGGACATCAAGATGGCCGCCGACCGTGTGAGTGGCGTCGATGTGGTTCCCCCTTGGCCAGATAACGATTGGTCATCGCCAATTTCAAATTCCATGCCGCAGTGGCCTTGTACTGAGGGTGTTAAGTGACTTATTGAGCCACCCTGTATATTGTAACAACAAAAAAATATTGCAATGAACAACTGTTACATTGCCTCCTCAATCACTCACTCATGCTCTCTCTTTCACACATCTGTGGTATTTTTACATGTGAAGTATAGATACAAATCATGGATCTCATTAACATATCATTTCTTTTCAGTTTTAAACCTTTATGTGAATTTAGGATATTTGTCTGCCAGCTCCTGTGCTCCTTTAAGTTAATTTATGTGCCAGCCCTCGGAAAGCGGTTATCTAAGACAATTGGGTCGGCGTGGTTAAATCTTTCGTTCGAATGAACGTATGCATCCAGTCATAAGCACGACATTTAACAAGTTTCTCGGACGGGGGTAATACACATCTGCCTCTCTCGTCCAATGAGAACAACTACACCATTACATAGTGATGCAAAACTTAATCGGCTCCAGCTGCCGGAATACACAAATCAATCGTCGGCGCGAGCAAAAATTACATCAAAATCCACTATGCAACGAATAATACTACTTCACGCACACGACCTTGCAATATAAAATACGCTTTCCACAATTAAAAAGGACTCATCCGTCAACTATTGACAAATTAAATGGCGCGACGGGGCGGTCGGTTACACAAAAAATGGAGCACACTTTAACAATTTACACTAAATATTAAAGTAATGAAATGGAGCTTCTAACTCTGAATGCAGACAATTAAATTAGAACATCTGAAATGACCCTTTTTTATAACAATACCAAAAATTATCAGACACGGAAGTTAGGTTCGGAGTTCCGGAGTCACTTTGCAAATAAGTGAGACTTCGGCGTTAATAGTACGGTGTTGATACTAACAATGCACGTTTACATGGACATAGAACCTCTGAAGAATACTGTACCGGACTCTGCTACATAGCGTGGTCATTCATCTCTCCCGGACGCGGGACTTGCACAAGGTTCCTTTGTGGCGAAATTGTTCTCCGAGGTCGATCGCGATGAAGAATAATTGCGACGATATGGTGTACTTTCACCTCCTCAGTAGTTCGGGCGTTCCTCTTGTCACTAGCGTCAGGTGTACGTGGTCACGCGCCGGTCCGGAATCTCTCTAGTGTCGGGCATCAATTGGACGTCGATCTGGAATCATCTCTCTCTGGTAACGGGCTTCGATTGGACGTCGTTTTGGAGTCGTCCTTCTCTCTCTCTCTCTCTTTGGTAACAGGCTTCGGTTGGAACGTCGATCTGGAGTCGTCCTTCTCTCTCTCTCTCTCTCTCTCTCTCTCTCTCTCTCTCTCTCTCTCTCTCTCTCTCTCTGATAAAGGGCTTCGGTTGGAACGTCGATCTGGAAACGTCCTTCGGGCTTTGGGCAGTGTTCCGCTTTGGTGTCGTTTTTGGCGTCGTCTGGCTTGCTTCTGCATCGTTGCAGGCGTCAGGGGAGTCGACGGACTCCCTACTTTATCTCCTTTAGCCGCCCATAATTACGTAGTCCACGCTTGGCAAAAACAAATCACCGCGTAATTGCTTCTGCATCGTTGCAGGCGTCAGGGGAGTCGACGGACTCCCTTCTCTATCTCCTTTAGCAGCCCATAATTACGTAGTCCACGCTTGGCAAAAACAAATCACCGCGTAATACTTTACCAAAATAAGGCGCACACTGGTAACTCTCTATCTACAATTCTCTCACGGTACGTAAGAAAACGAAGTCCTCGGACACAAAACAATAATCACGAGAGAGTGTAGCACGGAGATGCTCTCTCTATGAAATCCGGGTAAAAACTGTGTCTGGAATCGTAGTACTGCATATTTATAAGAGGTTCAAATTCGTCCGTTGAAGAGCACGCTAAAGTGGCTTGGCTTCCGTTTCCGAGGGGATGGAAATGACCTCTCTCCATTGTCTTGAAACGCGGTCACCCGCGCGTCCTCGATCCTTGCAGGCTTGGGCTCCAACTGATTTTCCTGGTCATCCGTGAAAAATGGGTTCGCCCACCCGCTGCGACTTCTAGCCCGGTCGCGACGAAAATAATCCTTCCTTTTCTCCGTGTTGGTGCAAATATGTTATCTTCAAAGCAATGACAGTTCGGCTGTCACTCAGGAAAAACCCGTCTCCCAACTCCCGACCTCTGGCTCTGAAAAACCTTTCCCATCAGAAACTGGAACATTGAACTGACAAAAGATTGGGGGTCTCCGACTACCTGCGTCGGGTTATCAATGGAAACCTCCCGTCCTAGCATGGTAAACCCCCTGAAATATCTCTCCCTTTCTCCAAACACAGAAAAATTAGGATCGCCCGCCCCAATTTGATTCAGTATATTTTGAGCAGTCTCAAAAAACAAGGTCGGATCACAATATGGGTAATCGTCGAAGGAAACTACCATCTCACAAAAGTTGTAAAATGCGTTAATAATATCAGCTGGAGAAGTGTAAAATCCCAGGATAAAATTGTTTAAAAGGGATTCGTCAGTACTCACCGCACTGATATAGGCCCCGGTAGGTGGAAGCCATTCTTTGTTCGTTCGTTGAATTCAGAGAGAGAGACAGAACCTGTAACAATAACAATACATATTGTTAGTGTTATTTTCTAGTATTCTTTGTATAATATTTTCAAAAATAATGTAAAAAACGCTTAAACTTTGTTTCCAAGGCAGTAAAAACCAACTTGAAATAAAGAATAGTACACAAAAAATATACTTACCAAGTTAACAAGCCTTTAGTTGCACTGCAACAACTCAGTCACGCTAAAATCAGCACGTCTTAGAAGCCAAACACTTGAGAACACTCTTGGTCCGCTTCGTCTTCCGCTCATTATTTATAGATTCTTAGGCCAAAGGCCCCTCAATACGAATATTATTTTTCATTGCTCTTCTCTGATTGATTGATTCATTTATTAAAACCTTCTCTCATTGGTTAATATTTTCTACCCTCTACCCAGGGCCCTTCGAGCTCCTCAATTATGACTCACCAGCGACGCCAAAAAGGCGACTGGAAACCACGGATGACGCCAAAAATTGACTTAGAATAGGCCGGAACCGTCTGCTCGTTAGGGAATAAAACGCATTAACTTCAAGTTCCCACGACTGCACGAATCAGCCTTGACTTATCCTCGCGTTTAAGAAAAGCATAAACTGCCTTAGAATAGGTCGGAACCGGGTTCCTTGGGTTAGAATAGGTCGGAACTGGGTTCCATAATAGTGTCTATTATACACTAACGGAAAACCATTAAGACCAAGCTCCCACGTCGGCATAAATCATCCGTGACTCATATCCGGCTGAAACACATATAAGAAAAGCATAAATGGGGATGCAAAAGGCCGCAAACAGACTCCATAATAGTATATTTTGTGCACTAATTGAAAACCAAGCTCCCACGACAGTATAAATCATCCATGATTCATATCCGGCTGTAACGCATATGTAAAGTACAACAATAGGGTTAGAATAGGGTAAAAAACGGGATACATAATAGTAACTATTGTGCACTAATAGAAAACCATTAATTCCAAGCTCCCACGTCATCCATGACTCATCTCGCTCCCTCTCCTCCTCCCCCTATACTCTCCGCTTCATTAATTAGCAATAGCGTCACCTCTCGATACTGAATTAAAAACCCATTCATCATAATTAAAATGACAGAATAACAATAGCTGAACGTCGTTATGAATAAATTAATAGCTGGAAAGAATTTTCTCTTCTACTGGAGTATAAGGCTTATATATTAGCCCCCAGGCTTTGGGCTCGGGCGCTGGTTCGAGTCTCATTGGAGGTTGCGTAACAACCTGTCTCCTGAAATTTCGGCCTGTGTATGGCACCGGTGGCCACCATTGAACTATGGTGGCCACCCACCATCGTGAGGAAAGTGGGGAGCTACGAATGAGTAGTGTAACCCGGTCATGGAAAACCTACAAAACGGCCGGGAGTTCGTCGGGCTTACCACACGTCACCAGTAACTGGTTGGATGTTCCCTCGCCTCTGCTGAGGCATGTGGGAGCGAGGTCGGCAGTCGTAAGTAGCTCTGGCTCTCACGATTTGTTGCGCCACGGGTTATTAATAACAATAATAGGTATTATATAACACTTCATATCGTAATTTTCATAAATAGAATGTATATAAAACTTAAAATTTTCATAAGCAATATAGTAAGTAATATCTGTATATTGTTCATGAATATATATATATGCTACATATGTATATAATAAAGACAGTTTATGAAAATTATGACCCTCTCAAAACCCCTCCCGATTTTTTTCTCGGTACGCGTCTGGTTGTAAGCAATAAAATTATACCAGGGATGAAAAATGTTCCTTTGTTTTCGAGAATGCTTGGACTGTGTGGAGGGGGACAATCCCCAACATCCTCCCCTCCCTCCTCCCGTTGATTCTCATCCTCATTACACCAATCAATTAGCAGAGAAAATCCATAGATAGCAACATAGCAAGCTAAATATTCTGAATATCTAAGGCCACCAGATGTCCTCTATTTCCCCGACATAAATTATCTCGCACTTTATTCTCGTGTCTGGGAGGAATTTGAAACAAAAATGTTTACGTCCTACATTTTGAGCATTACATAATTTGCATTAAGAAATTTGGTTTATCAACTGGGAAACAGAAAATTTACATAGAAAATTGAGAAAAAGTCTGCAAATTTCGTATTTAGAATTTTGTTTTACTTGAAATTGTGTCATTTTACATAATTTACTAACATTTCATAGTTATAGATATTTATTTATTCTGAATGAGCGTGTCTTAAATCTTGCTTTTAGTTAACATGAATGCCACTTGTGGTTTTTGCATGTCTAGTTTTAATAGACCCCTATCTCGAAAATGTAACGTAAATTTTTGTGCAATACTTATATTTGAGAAAGAAACTACATATTTATACAAATTCGAAGTATATTATGGTAATTATCTTATTATCATAAAGTTTTGTTTAAAGATAGAAGGAAAAACAACTATGTTAAGAACTTTGCCATTAACTAAACTAATATTTCAGCCCTAGTGAAGACCAACAGCCTAGAAATCCAATGAGGAAGAAGAGGACGACATCAAGGCTTGGTAATAGAAATTATCAGTACACTTTCAAAAGACCTGCTAGGAACTATGAACAGCGACCTGTACAACAGGTCTCAGCTAATGAGGTATGAGACAATGTAATCTTGAATTTTGACTTATAGGCCGATTCATGGGGAGGTCACGTGATAAGATGCTAAAAGTGTAAACATATTCTACTACTTCATTTTATTTTTATATTTAATATTAAATATTTCATAAAAAATAATTGTGTTCAAAGAGTTGCCATAGAAAAGGACCTGGGCGTCATATTTGACGAGAAACTTTCCTTTTCTGAGCAGATCTCTGTAGTCACAAAGGGTTCAATGCGTATGCTGGGTCTTCTCTATCGTTTCACCAAAATAAACAACTTGTCTGCCCTCAGAACCTTCTACAAATCTTTTGTGTCACCTAAAATTGAATACTGTTCTCCGATTTGGTCCATGGTATGCCCCTCAAATTCAGATAGACTAAATACTGTCCTAAATTTCTTCCTGGCCATTGTTCGACACCGAATTCCGTCCACAAAACACTTGCAAAAGTCCATCCTTCTGCAAATGTTAAATATCCAAACTCCTCAAGAGAGATATAGACTGGCCGACCATATATTCCTACATAAAATAGTGAATGTCAACATCAGAAGTGACCGCCTTCTTCAGGAAATTCACTTTCGTGTGCCTGCCCGCTCAACAAGAAGCACTAAACTTTTTGCTTCTCAGAAGCCGAGATTTTGCCTCATCCAGCGTTCTCTGTTCCATAGACTGCCCAGCCAATATACGTATATAATCTAAGAAGCCAAATAGACATTTTTGAAAATCTGGACCGTTTTAGAAGAAAGTTAACTAAAAGTATGTAAGTCTCTTCAACCACATGTTATTATTTTTGTTGTTTTATGTTATCATTTTTGTCGTTTTATGTTATTATTTTTGTCCTTATGTTCTATAAATTCGTTCCAATGTAAAATGGCTAAAGCTGTATTTGGAATCTTCTATTAAATAAATAAATAAATAATTGTCCTTCAAAGAAACAAAGCTGTAGTTATAATAGGTATGTTTCGATTGGCTGATCGTATCACTTAGCTAAAATCGAAATCGGCAAGGAACCCTCGATTGCAAGATAACAGCTCTCAGGGAATCTTGCTATAGTTAAGGATGTAAATAGGATTTTTGCATTGGAGCATCTGACTAAACCACCCAAATTTGATTCACTTTCACTTGGTAGACCCCCTTTATTCAATACTGGCGGAATGTTTTAACCAATAGTATCTTCTTTAGTCGCAATCCACTTGAAGTATACTATCAGTCTTCACACTTTTGCATTTCGACAACACTAAGGGAATAATGAATATGAAATAACTCGTTGTGTGTGTGTGACAGTAAATTTGATTACCTCGCAATAGCACCAACTTCAAGTAAATATTGGGCCGGAAGAATGCCATATCGCTTTTTTGAGGAATTTGGGGGGACAGAAAGTATCTTGCCCCCTTGTAGTTGGCGCCTATGACGGTAAGCATTGCCCAACTTGAGACATAAAATCGTGTGCACTTACTGGTGCCTACAATGGATGTAAATATACTTAGGGCCGGTTGTATAAACATCACTAACTGGAGATCAGATTTGACCTACGATCCGGGAATGAAAAGTCGGTTTCGGAAAATGCATGTATTTAATATTTGAATAAAGAATAAATCTGAGGTGCTGGACGTAGTAAATATTCAAACATGTTACAAATTTAGTAAAATCACGTAAATTAGATACTAAAGGCCATTTATTGCTTGTGCGAGTTCCACGTGGATGATTTGTCATTGACAACGAAAGCAACTATCGGTTCTCGGTTGCAAATGTATGTAACGACGTCTACCTTATTTAATGTGCCTGACGACGTTCTGGCTCTACATTACATTGGTAATGTCAAACCAACAAAAAAAATTAAACAAATAAACAAAAGGCAATCCTTAATAACATATTTACCTTTTGTGCCATCAGTTGGAGCCCAAGAGATTACATAGGGTAGAACAAATTACACACCACAGGGTTAGTTCTATATATGATGTAATTGCTGTATAAGAGCACATGCACAAAACACTTACATTACTGCCCCTTTCATTCTTACAGTCACTCACACATTCGTATCTCGGCATTCCAAAAGACATGATTAATAAATACAAAAGTAGTTCGGCGTGATGTTTAAAAATAGCAACATTTACTTTTCTCTTTCCGAGAAACCTAAGTTCCGGTAGGAGCTTAAACCTGTACGAAAAAACACTACTCCTTTTATGTTGTTTTAATTGAATGTTAATCTTTATATTGTTACTTTTGAGGTTAACTTGGATCACTGTTATATAATTATATAGACAATTTAGAGCGTCGTACAATCTGAATGTTAAGTACTTTGGATAAATGAATAATTGAAAGCTGTACGGTTTTACATGATAAAATTATCTTTGGTACAATTAAATCACCGTAATAAGCAATGTCACTTGGTAATTTTTACGTAATTAAGCGAGTTCATTGGATGTCACGACGGGGCGAACGAAGCTTATCCATCTGCACGTTCCATTCACGGCGTACCTTTGTCGGCTCTGATTGAAGTACTCGTGCTGGAGATGTGGATGCTTGGATTTAGATGGCTTCCGGGCGATAAGATTGGATCTCAGCATCTTCAAGGGTGGCAACTAGGTCGGACGCCCCCCCCCCCCCCAGCGGGGCCTTTCGCTGTCTCTACTACATCGTGATAGTAAACAACCACGTGCGAAATAAACACAACACGGATCGGTCAAACACACGAAGCGGGTACTTTACGCGCTTGGTTCGCGAGAGGTTGTCAACGTTAAAACGTCAAAGAAAAACTGTGAAAACTGTGTATCCGCTCGTATATTTATTTGCTATTCAAAATGTTCGTTAAGGTACCCTCTCTGTCCAAGCCTTGCTAACTCGTCCTCAAATCGTAGCCTCTTATCCTGCTATCTTCGCCCGTGTAATTGGAGTTCTTTGACCCTTCTCCAGCGGCACCTCGAAGGGAGGTTACCCTTAGACCGGACCCATTGTAACCTGCACGTTCGCTCCGAAGAGAGCGCCAGGGAGTCTGTAGTTATTGTTATTCATTCTCGTTGTTTAACCTTTAATATCTGGCTTAATTCATCTCCTATCAAATTGGGTTTTTGGGATTTTGTTGATTATAATCTGCTGCTGGGCTGTCTTAAATTTCAAGCGAATCCGATCATTGCTTCCAAAGTTGTATTTTTATGTTTTTTTACCCGAGGATCGGCCTCTTCGCTAAGGATACAGGCTAGTCCTCCGCACTCCGCAGTCCAACTCTCGGTGAACAGCCACAATCCAATACATGTTATTACTTATTACGGCGATTAATCTATTTACCTGATAGTCAGCAAGATTTGATCGTTATAAATGGGAGAAAATATGCTTGCATAAATAGATTTAAAAAAAAATTGTATTTCTTTCAATGCTAAAAACAGATATAACAACTTCCTTATACTAGGATTTGGAGCTATTGTTTATGTGAGGCGATGTTTATTGTATTTATTTTGTGATTACACGATAACGTGCTACAGGTGGACCATTAGTTCCTGTAAGTAGCATACGGAATTTTCCTTGTACTTAATTGAATAACCTACGTTTTGAAATGTAAAATGTGTTTGCGTTTTCCGGAATGTAAAGAAATATTGAGACAACAATGGCGTTTGTCCTCTCGGATGTAAATTATACCCAAAACAAATAATATTCGAAATAAAGGAAGATATGTGTTATTTATATATCAGGAGGAGAGAAAGCTTTACCAACGAAAATGCAACGTGTTCAGTTAATAAAGCAGTAGATATATACACTACAACCAAAGTTACATGCTCTGTTCCATTCTGCGGACAAAATTGAATTGCAATGACACTTGGCTGCATGCAGTAAAGCGAAATGGTAATATTTTTATACTCCCTCTTCATCCCAACGCAAGTTTCACAATGATATCAACAAGAAAACCTAAGCGGGTCATATTTTCTGTTTGCATTAACACTTGATTGCTTCAAGTTACCATTCTCTGATCCTGAAATTAAACAATATGCTCTTCCAGTCAAATTTCAAGAAAAAAAATACACGGTATTTCAAACAGTAAATAACAATGACACACTATATATGGAAAGAAAGAAAAATGGAATAAATATTTATCATTGTTCACCTCGTTGTGCATGCTCATTCTTTATTAGTATGGAAGCATGATTTAAGAATTGATTCTCCTGTTCTTCCATTCAGGAAAATGCAAACACATTTTACAAGCATATATTCGTTAGTAGAGCCATGTTAAAACAGCTGAACTACGGTCAATGTCTGCTGATCGGAGAAAAATCGCGGGTCAACTTTGATCGCAGGGACTTAATCTCAGTTTAACTTTTATACAACACAAAATCAGAGTTCAGCGTGACAGCAGGTCAATTTTACTGGCTAATCGAGAATCAACTGCTTTATACAATCGGCCTTTAGCGCGTTTGCACACATACCGATAACATCGGCTGCGACCCCTACCTCGATACCGTGTGCATCTAGAAACAACGGGGGTAAATGGGACAGGCGCCCACGTAGAACTGCACGACAAGTTTCCTGGTAGGATCTTCCCATGGTGGGTATGCATCCGGAGCTCCCCTCGACACACCGAGGGTCGGGACCAGTCCCCTGCGCCTCGGGCAATGAAAAAGAGGACCCCGACCCAAGCCATAAATTTAGCTGGAAGTTGTTTTGAAGCAGGGCAGCGATGCCAACTCTAGCATAATGATGCTAAACCTAGCAGTCTGTGATTGCATAATGGGAAAATCTAACATAATTTGTAAACTTCTATTTCTTTCCTTTTCTTTGTACATACCAATAATTCTCTGCTCTACTTTTACGAGAATGTGATTTTTTCGACTAAACATATTCTAGATTAGCATGTCAAATTCTAATAATGTAATCAACCACAAATTTACTTGTATGTGTGTGTATATTTGTAGCTGTAACTTTTAAATGTAATTAGCGGAGACCTATAATTGGGCAGCTAAATGCCTGCTGGTTCCCCAAACTTAAATAAGTAAATAAAATTTGCTCCTCCTGGAGGGAGAAATTAGCTTCAAAGAACGATATTTTGAGAAAAAAATAAAATGACATATAGATCTTGAGACAAGTAAATTTTGGGGGGGGCTCAGCAATTGACACAGTAGCGGGTTCGCGTACGTTAAGAAATGAACGTACTTACTCAGGAGTACAGAAACGAATATAATATATACAGGCAAAGAAAAAGTCAGTGCCGGATCTACAAGGGCCAAAACACCGCAATGCAGGGACAATTGAGCCTTTAGGGGGCACTCACCCATTGACATTGAAGAGGGTTCGTATATGCGAATATAAAAAAATAAACGTAGTTACTCAGGGGTACAGAAACGAATATTTCGATGTCGGCCATCGTGGAGGTGATGTGATCAGCACCACGCTGCGGCCGTCTTTACCTCCTCCCCTACTGGGTACCATTTGATTTTAAGCTGGGTGTGTCCTAGAATCGCTTTATGTGGAGACAAAACCGGAAAAAAATCCGGGTTTCCCGCGTTGCAGTCAGGCTAGAATTTCACGAGAAATGCAGTGCTGAAGGTTTCTTTAACCTATCTTTAATCAGGGAAAAGTTATGACTGCATGATTGTAACAAAGGTATCATTTTTCAGGTGTGAGAAAACAGTGTCATATACTGTAGCTATATATCACGTCACCCCCTTCTCATTTATTTTTTTTAGTTGAATTCAATATGGTGGCCACCAATGTGGTTCCCCCTAAGCTTAACCTGTTTCTATCATGACTTATTGTATCCAGCCTAATTCCTTTACTATTTATATGCGGTGTTAAGGGACTTTTGAATCACCCTCTAGGTACTTATATGTGACTTTGTCAACATAAGATCAAGAATTACACACATACACTTACATTATATATACAGTATAAAGGGTAAAGGTAGGTAGAGGGGGCCTTTGGTAATACATATTTTGCGGTGAGGAACAAGATTTGTAGATCCGGCACTGATTTCCGGTGTAGGTATGCATGCCGTTCCAACCACATCCTCTCCTCTTCATCTTTTCTTCATTCTCCCGTTTACCTCGCGAGGAACATTTCATGGCAACAACCGGCAGAAAGTAGTGGGCACAAATAAAACAAATGTTCCGCTTTGTAGTCGACGAATAAATCATCTTAAACTTTCTCCATCTTCAATGTTGAACTCATCTTGAAAAATAGATGCATAACTTAAAACTACATTCATCCTAAAAAAAATCATAATAATAAATTACTGTTACTAATTATCAATAATAATAATTCATTGTTATTATTATTTAGATCCTAGCACAACTCATCAGCATTTAGCATAATTCCACAGATTAAACAGCTTTTTCTTATCGGGAGGTTGGCAACACAGGGCAGGAGCCTCCAAGGTCATGGCGAGAACCCCGATTGTGTCGCTGCGTGTGAAAAACACGCTGTCGGTATCGGCGCTGTCGCGGAAAACTACCCCTGCAAAAGAACGGTGTGTGTGCAAGCGCGCTTATAGGTGAAAGGCAGGTAATCACGGTCAGTTGGGAATCGCAGTCACCCTGTTTTCTCAGCTGGAAAGGACAGTGGAGACTCCCAACTAGTGCTGCTATCTGCTCAAGGGATTGGAGAAACACCCTCGCCATTGGTTCAGTTGTATGCGAATGCTTGACGCAGTTAGAGGGGATTTTCGTTTTCGAGTGTTTTTCTTGTAAACTTTGGACATCACATTGACAACAGTAAGTATACCTTATTATTATTACTTTGTTCTAATTATTTTAGGTGTCAATACCTACTAAGTGCTCTATGATGTGGAGGTATTAGTTTGAGAAAATATTAATAGTTGTCATGACCTTGTTACGGGCTAATTTAATAACTAACTAATTAACTCAACTGAACTAACTCAACTGAGCTTAGCAACGCAACAACGAAGAATCGCTCGCCTCACCTGCTGGGCGAATTAAACATTACATGAATTATAATACGGTCAGGATAAGTGCCTAACAGTCGGAGTTACCGAGAATAAACCTAGGAGGATTCGATTTTAAATACCTGAAATGACGTTACATAATACTACGGTGTTTCTGAATATACACATATATTAAAGCACATATAAATAGACAGTACATCTTGCCCTCTTTCACTCGATCTCACATTCATGCTCTCATTCCATGGCATATGGCGACAATATGACAATTACGAAGGTTAGATTAATTACTACTTTGACCATACTCTTGCTATTTCTTGGCTACATTGCCGTTTACAATTTACCGTTTAGGATTTTAAGTATAAAGTGAATAATTGTTCCTTGTGCGAACCCCTTCTATCTTTTCTGAAGGATATAAGTATATTTCAATGAACTATTGTTTGCTGTTAACATAAACTCTCATCTTTAACATTGATTACTCCGCCGGAATGCCGATGTCTAGGGATGCCATAGCACTGATTTAAGTTATGCAATGATTTGATTTACGCAGATTCGCGGTAGATTGGCGTCATCTCTCTCACACACGCACATGGTTGGATCTTACCTTCGCTGCATTCCCTCTGACCTGGGTTGGGTGAAAGTGGTCCTACAGTTTTGGAAGGCCTCCACACTCCATTGTTGCACCTCGCGGTTATTTTGGTTGACGAAAGTGGATCAGTCGGCAGCTCCATCTGGCATCATCGGATCCTGGCTTCACTCGTTCACTTCGCAGGGACGTCCATGACGGTACACGTACACTGTCGACTCCATACGACAACTTGCGCAATAATAGGTCAGTTCTTCGCGGTCACTCGTAAGTACAGATACGTGACTTGGGCGATGAGACGAACATACGCGATGAGCCATTCGCGGTTTCACATGGATATCAAATGTTATTAATTTTTACTACTTAGGACGTTGTTTCGGACGATTGACACAGGTGGACGTGTCTGGCGTTATTCTCACATAACCACACGTATGTGCACGGATGCGTTGACGGCGAGGGGGAGAACAACCCCCTGGTTCTACTTTGCTCTACTCCATGGCTCTAAAACACTCACTCGAGGAAAACAAATCCAGACCTCGCAGCTAGGTCGCGCGTAGCTCACACTCCGGTGGCGATTCTAGGCAAAACTGTGTCTCGCTATTCCAAATCATCCCTTTTATTCCAGATTTGAACGTGGTGACGCTCTACCCTCTATGATCAGGTGCTTGTTTATTGTTTCTGGTGCTTTGACCGTTGTCCTCCTATCCTGGTCAATGCTCACTCCGGTCCTTAACCTCTGGTAGCAGCCCCTCGCGCAGAGATTAGGTTAAATCCTCCTCTATTGTGTCAGTCACGAATAGCAAGGCCAACTCAGTAGGGCTCCGTCTTCCATTCAATTCAGCGATGAATCTTTAATAATTCATAACTCCCGTAGTTCTGATCTGATTAGGCTCAAATCTTGGAATCAGTACTTTCATGATGTGGTCTTCCGCTGGTTAAAATATCATCCAATTCGGTCCATTGGTTTAGAAGTTGCATTTTTCTTGCTATTCCCATAAGAATGCATGTAAATCCGAATTCGGGCGAAAAACGGTGGTTGAGCAAGCTAGTGTTGGCTAAGGCAGTTCGCTAGACACCTGTATTCGCGACGGATATTAATATTACCAATTGTAATTAATTCCCAATAACGGGCAATTAGATTAATTACCTGTTACTCAATATTTGACCGTTATAACCTCGATTTTTGTTTTGTAATGGCGTCAGTGCAGGGAATCCCAGTCGCACTGACCGGCATTCCCTGCATGTGACCGTAATTCCCTGCAACAACCAGAAAGTGTAATATTTGGTATGATGGCTGTAGGCTAGTGTCTACTGTTTCTAAGCTGGTTTGACCAAATATTTAGGAATCATGTAAAACTCTGTGTAACAAAACGTAGCCAGAAAATTCATGAAGAATCACTTGTGTCATCGTCGGATGAAGATCTGGGAGTAGCAGAACTTTGTGATGACGACATCGATGATGGTTTGCCTGCCGACGGTTCAGATGGTGAGCATGTGAAGTGTTTCTATTGTGAAGATTTCGGAAGGAATAATGAAATGTGGTATCGGTGCAGGGGGTGTGGCATATGGGCTCATTCAGTGTGTTGTGGCTATGAAGATCCTGCAGATTTTGTGTATGATTCTTGTATGAAAAAGTGTCATTAAATGTTGTCAGTAAACTTATTTTTATTTCTGTCTCTTCTATGTAGGTTAATTTTTACTTATTTTTTTTCAAAACTTATTTTATATTATTTGAAAACTTCCGAAAGGACATTACATTTTTCTTTAGAAGACGTAATTTTAATTGTTGCCTATTAGTTTTGATTACAGACGAAGTTTTTATTATTTTTATATCTATAAATTCAAGTAATTTCTTATATAGATCATAATTGTGATGAGTAAAATTGAAATACATGTTTTGAAACTTGAAAAACAAAATGTTTTCTGACTGTATATACCAGGAATCTAGTGACCGTTATTACCTGCATGTGTTGGGAATTGAGGTCAAAGCAGTTGGTTAAGATTTTTATTTTTGATAAAAAAAGTAAGAAAGAATTCGATGAATTTGACTAGGTAGTTTCATAGTACAAAGAATGCAGCATGGGGTGCGATTTTTGTGCAGACATTTAGTGGCTTTTCTTGGATATAATAAAAGGTTTCCCTTAGGTGACCGCCATTACCCGCATCTCCCCTACTGTAGTTCCGCCGTCCTTATATCCGGCACGGTAACCGAACCGCCTTTGTGGCAGTGACTCTCTGTTGCCGCGCTTCCCTACGAAGGAACTAGCGGTCAAACAATCAATTACGCCCACCTCTTGGGCAAGATGTGACAACGTTAAAATTCCCCCTCCCCAAAGTAGCCACTAGGCAAAAAGGATTTTGTCAAAATAACCGTTCTGCGCTGTGATTGCACACTGGTTCCGGACTTGACTCGAGAATAAGCATTATAGTTTCAAGTTTTGTTTTCAAGTCGACTTTATGCACAGATTGGGGCTGATTGTGTTCTTCCACCGGGGATCGAACCGAAAACCCTTGATTACAAGGCGACATTGTTATTCTTTTAGGTATTTATGTGTGTTAACTTTTAACGTAGGCAAACGGAATTGATACGATACATGGTTCCAACATGAAAAGTAACATTTTTTCTAAAAATGAATATTTGTTTCCACACGCAAATGCACACGATGGCTAACCTATTAAACTATGGTGTACCAAGAACATTTATGTAAGAACACACGTCTCTCTCTCTCTCTCTCTCTCTCTCTCTCTCTCTCTCTCTCTCTCTCTCTCTCTCTCTCTCTCTCACGGTCTGTGTGTGTGTGTGTATGTGTGCGCGTGCGTGCGTGATTTGAAGCGAGATGATTAATATTAACATTTTTCTTTTCTTCCAGCTGGCCGTAATCGCAATTGCCTTATTTTGTGTGTGGTGTTTAGCCTAGTAAGATGCCATTTTGAAGTCTCAGAATACTGAGTCGATCTATATGACTTAGAATGCTACAAGAATAAGTTTCTACCATTCAAGGAATAAAGGAAGACGTTTAAGAACTTCAATTTTTGTTTGTTTATTGATTAATTTCCTGTCACACTGACAATCTGAGATGCAGTACTACGTCAATTTTAAATGGCTAAAATACACTATCGGCTTGCAGCGCAGAAAGATGACTTCAGTTTGCCTCGCAACAAGACGATCGTGTCCAGGAACCTATTACAAGCATCAGAGTGAACGCAGGATTCTGAGCTAGGAATTCTAATGGGAGAAAACCCAGCCTTACTTTGAGTGATTTCATTGATTAATTTGGTCTATTCTCTCACTTTTGGGTGATCGGGAAGATGAGGATGAGTGATGATATGATGAAAATATAAAAAAATGTAAAATGTAAATATAAAATGTAGAATATGAGATGTTAATCAGAAATAAGTAGACAAATTTTATTTTTATGATAATTTATTTGCACCTGCCAACCATTCAAACCTAGCTCTCACAAAGTTTTGTACAATTTTCATCTTCCACTACCAGTTTCTTTCTTTTTAGCCTCATGAGGATGAATAGCGATTAGATTAAATGAATGAAGGGACAACAACAACAAAAAAACAAAAAAAACACAGACACACTGTCACACACACACACACACATGGACAGGAGACAGAACACAAACCAACCGAGGATTGTATTGGTTGTGGGTCAATGTGCCAA
>NW_028143684.1:0-55948 GCF_977018435.1 Lepisma saccharinum
TCCACACATTTTACGATAGGATTATATAAAATTTGAAACTCGCATATCTCCGAAAATATTCAAGATACAGAAGTGACTTTACACTCAATGGAATCAGGTCGATCTAACCTAAGCTAAACTGACCTGAGCTAACCTAACCTAACTTTACCAATCCAAACGTAATTTAACCTAATAATAATAAAATATCAACAATCTATTTGTGCCCGATTGTAGTCGTCGTCCTGGAGATTTGAAATATAGATTTTGATTGTTGAAACAGTATAAATCAATCGAATTCCACACATTTTATATAGGATTATATAAAACTTCTAACTCGCATATCTCCGAAACTATTCAAGATACAGAAGTGACTTTACACTCAAAGGAATCAGGTCGACCTAACCAAACCTAAACTGACCTGACCTAACCTAACCTAACCTAACCTAACTTAACCAATCCTCATGTAATTTAACCTAATAATAATAAAATAACAACAATCTATTTGTGCCCGATTGTAGTCGTCGTCCAGGAGATTTGAAATATAGATTTTGATTTTTGAAACAGTATAAAACAATCGAATTCCACACATTTGACGATAGGACTGTATAAAAGTTCATATTCGCATATCTCCGAAAATATTCAAGATACAGAAGTGACTTTACACTCAATGGAATCAGGTTGACCTAACCTAACCTCAACTGACCTGACCTAACCTAACCTGACCTAACCTAAGTTAACAAATCCTAACGTAATTTAACCTAATAATAATAAAATAACAACAATCTATTTGTGCCCGATTGTAGTCGTTGTTCTGGAGATTTGAAATATAGATTTTGATTGTTGAAACATTATAAATCAATCGAATTCCACACATTTTAAGATAGGATTATATAAAATTTGAAACTCGCATATCTCCGAAACTATTCAAGATACAGAAGTGACTTTACACTCAATGGAATCAGGTCGATCTAACCTAAGCTAAACTGACCTGACCTAACCTAACCTAACTTTACCAATCCAAACGTAATTTAACCTAATAATAATAAAATATCAACAATCTATTTGTGCCCGATTGTAGTCGTCGTCCTGGAGATTTGAAATATAGATTTTGATTATTGAAACAGTATAAATCAATCGAATTCCACACATTTTACGATAGGATTATATAAAATTTCATACTCGCATATCTCCGAAACTATCCAAGATACAGAAGAGACATTACACTCAATGGAATCAGGTCGACCTAACCTAAACTAAATTGACCTGACCTAACTTAACATAACTTAACTAATCCTAAACTAATTTAACCTCATAATAATAAAATAACAACAATCTATTTGTGCCCGATTGTAGTCGTCGTCCTGGAGATTTAAAATATAGATTTTGATTTTTGAAACAGTATAAAACAATCGAATTCCACACATTTTACGATAGGATTATATAAAATTTCATACGCGCAGATCTCCGAAACTATTCGAGATACAGAAGTGACTTTACACTGAATGGAATCAGCTCGACCTAACCTAAAATAAACTGACCTGACCTAAACTAACTTAACTTAACTAATCCTAAGCTAATTTTACCTAATAATAATAAAATAACAACAATCTATTTGTGCCCGATTGTAGTATTTGTCTAGGAGATTTAACATACAGATTTTGATTGTTGAAACAGTATAAAACAATCGAATTCCACACCTTTTACGATAGGGTTATATAAAATTTCATACTCGCATATCTCCGAATCTATTCAAGATACAGAAGTGACTTTACACTCAATGGAATCAGGTCGACCTAACCTAACCTCAACTGACCTGACCTAACCTAACCTCAACTGACCTGACCTAACCTAACCTTACCTAACCTAACTTAACAAATCCTAACGTAATTTAACTTAATAATAATAAAATAACAACAATCTATTTGTGCCCGATTGTAGTCGTTGTTCTGGAGATTTGAAATATATATTTTGATTGTTGAAACATTATAAATCAATCGAATTCCACACATTGTACGATAGGATTATATAAAATTTGAAACTCGCAAATCTCCGAAACTATTCAAGATACAGAAGTGACTTTACACTCAATGGAATCAGGTCGACCTAACCTAACCTAAACTGACCTGACCTAACCTAACTTAACCAATCCTAATATAATTTAATCTAATAATAATAAAATAAGAACATTCTATTTATGCCATATTGTAGTCGTTGTTCTGGAGATTTGAAATATAGATTTTGATTGTTGAAACATTATAAATCAATCGAATTCCACACATTTTACGATAGGATTATATAAAACTTCTAACTCGCATATCTCCGAAACTATTCAAGATACAGGAGTGACTTTACACTCATTGGAATCAGGTCGACCTAAAATAACCTCAACTGACCTGACCTAACCTAACTTAACCAATCCTAACGTAATTTAACCTAATAATAATAAAATAACAACATTCTATTTATGCCATATTGTAGTCGTCGTCCTGGAGATTTGAAATATAGATTTTGATTGTTGAAACATTATAAATCAATCGAATTCCACACATTTTACGATAGGATTATATAAAATTTGAAACTCGCATATCTCCGAAAATATTCAAGATACAGAAGTGACTTTACACTCAATGGAATCAGGTCGATCTAACCTAAGCTAAACTGACCTGACCTAACCTAACCTAACTTTACCAATCCAAACGTAATTTAACCTAATAATAATTAAATATCAACAATCTATTTGTGCCCGATTGTAGTCGTCGTCCTGGAGATTTGAAATATAGATTTTGATTGTTGAAACAGTATAAATCAATCGAATTCCACACATTTTACGATAGGATTATATAAAATTTCATACACGCATATCTCCGAAACTATTCAAGATACAGAAGAGACTTTACACTCAATGGAATCAGGTCGACCTAACCTAAACTAAATTGACCTGACCTTACCTAACATAACTTAACTAATCCTAAACTAATTTAACCTCATAATAATAAAATAACAACAATCTATTTGTGCCCGATTGTAGTCGTCGTCCTGGAGATTTGAAATATAGATTTTGATTTTTGAAACAGTATAAATCAATCGAATTCCACACATTTTACGATAGGATTATATAAAATTTCATACGCGCAGATCTCCGAAACTATTCGAGATACAGAAGTGACTTTACACTGAATGGAATCAGCTCGACCTAACCTAATCTCAACTGACCTGACCTAACCTAACCTGACCTAACCTAACTTAACAAATCCTAACGTAATTTAACCTAATAATAATAAAATAACAACAATCTATTTGTGCCCGACTGTAGTCGTTGTCCTGGAGATTTGAAATATATATTTTGATTGTTGAAACATTATAAATTAGTCGAATTCCACACATTGTACGATAGGATTATATAAAATTTGAAACTCGCAAATCTCCGAAACTATTCAAGATACAGAAGTGACTTTACACTCAATGGAATCAGGTCGACCTAACCTAACCTAAACTGACCTGACCTAACCTAACTTAACCAATCCTAATGTAATTTAATCTAATAATAATAAAATAAGAACATTCTATTTATGCCATATTGTGGTCGTTGTCCTGGAGATTTGAAATATAGATTTTGATTGTTGAAACATTATAAATCAATCGAACTCCACACATTTTACGATAGGATTATATAAAATTTCATACTCGCATATCTCCGAAACTATTCAAGATACAGGAGTGACTTTACACTCAATGGAATCAGGTCGACCTAACCTAACCTCAACTGACCTGACCTAACCTAACTTAACCAATCCTAATGTAATTTAATCTAATAATAATAAAATAAGAACATTCTATTTATGCCATATTGTGGTCGTTGTCCTGGAGATTTGAAATATAGATTTTGATTGTTGAAACATTATAAATCAATCGAATTCCACACATTTTATATAGGATTATATAAAACTTCTAACTCGCATATCTCCGAAACTATTCAAGATACAGAAGTGACTTTACACTCAATGGAATCAGGTCGACCTAACATAACCTAAACTGACCTGACCTAACCTAACCTAACCTAACTTAACCAATCCTAACGTAATTTAACCTAATAATAATAAAATAACAACAATCTATTTTTTCCCGATTGTAGTCGTCGTCCTGGAGATTTGAAATATAGATTTTGATTGTTGAAACATTATAAATCAATCGAATTCCACACATTTTACGATAGGATTATATAAAATTTGAAACTCGCATATCTCCGAAAATATTCAAGATACAGAAGTGACTTTACACTCAATGGAATCAGGTCGATCTAACCTAAGCTAAACTGACCTGAGCTAACCTAACCTAACTTTACCAATCCAAACGTAATTTAACCTAATAATAATAAAATATCAACAATCTATTTGTGCCCGATTGTAGTCGTCGTCCTGGAGATTTGAAATATAGATTTTGATTGTTGAAACAGTATAAATCAATCGAATTCCACACATTTTACGATAGGATTATATAAAATTTCATACTCGCATATCTCCGAAACTATTCAAGATACAGAAGAGACTTTACACTCAATGGAATCAGGTCGACCTAACCTAAACTAAATTGACCTGACCTAACCTAACATAACTTAACTAATCCTAAACTAATTTAACCTCATAATAATAAAATAACAACAATCTATTTGTGCCCGATTGTAGTCGTCGTCCTGGAGATTTGAAATATAGATTTTGATTTTTGAAACAGTATAAAACAATCGAATTCCACACATTTTACGATTGGATTATATAAAATTTCATACTCGCATATCTCCGAAACTATTCAAGATACAGAAGAGACTTTACACTCAATGGAATCAGGTCGACCTAACCTAAACTAAACTGACCTGACCTAACCTAACATAACTTAACTAATCCTAAACTAATTTAATCTCATAATAATAAAATAACAACAATCTATTTGTGCCCGATTGTAGTCGTCGTCCTGGAGATTTGAAATATAGATTTTGATTTTTGAAACAGTATAAAACAATCGAATTGCACACATTTTACGATAGGGTTATATAAAATTTCATACTCGCATATCTCCGAATCTATTCAAGATACAGAAGTGACTTTACACTCAATGGAATCAGGTCGACCTAACCTAACCTCAACTGACCTGACCTAACCTAACCTCAACTGACCTGACCTAACCTAACCTGACCTAACCTAACTTAACAAATCCTAACGTAATTTAACTTAATAATAATAAAATAACAACAATCTATTTGTGCCCGATTGTAGTCGTTGTTCTGGAGATTTGAAATATATATTTTGATTGTTGAAACATTATAAATCAATCGAATTCCACACATTGTACGATAGGATTATATAAAATTTGAAACTCGCAAATCTCCGAAACTATTCAAGATACAGAAGTGACTTTACACTCAATGGAATCAGGTCGACCTAACCTAACCTAAACTGACCTGACCTAACCTAACTTAACCAATCCTAATATAATTTAATCTAATAATAATAAAATAAGAACATTCTATTTATGCCATATTGTAGTCGTTGTTCTGGAGATTTGAAATATAGATTTTGATTGTTGAAACATTATAAATCAATCGAATTCCACACATTTTACGATAGGATTATATAAAACTTCTAACTCGCATATCTCCGAAACTTTTCAAGATACAGGAGTGACTTTACACTCATTGGAATCAGGTCGACCTAAAATAACCTCAACTGACCTGACCTAACCTAACTTAACCAATCCTAACGTAATTTAACCTAATAATAATAAAATAACAACATTCTATTTATGCCATATTGTAGTCGTCGTCCTGGAGATTTGAAATATAGATTTTGATTGTTGAAACATTATAAATCAATCGAATTCCACACATTTTACGATAGGATTATATAAAATTTGAAACTCGCATATCTCCGAAAATATTCAAGATACAGAAGTGACTTTACACTCAATGGAATCATGTCGATCTAACCTAAGCTAAACTGACCTGACCTAACCTAACCTAACTTTACCAATCCAAACGTAATTTAACCTAATAATAATTAAATATCAACAATCTATTTGTGCCCGATTGTAGTCGTCGTCCTGGAGATTTGAAATATAGATTTTGATTGTTGAAACAGTATAAATCAATCGAATTCCACACATTTTACGATAGGATTATATAAAATTTCATACACGCATATCTCCGAAACTATTCAAGATACAGAAGAGACTTTACACTCAATGGAATCAGGTCGACCTAACCTAAACTAAATTGACCTGACCTTACCTAACATAACTTAACTAATCCTAAACTAATTTAACCTCATAATAATAAAATAACAACATTCTATTTATGCCATATTGTAGTCGTCGTCCTGGAGATTTGAAATATAGATTTTGATTGTTGAAACATTATAAATCAATCGAATTCCACACATTTTACGATAGGATTATATAAAATTTGAAACTCGCATATCTCCGAAAATATTCAAGATACAGAAGTGACTTTACACTCAATGGAATCATGTCGATCTAACCTAAGCTAAACTGACCTGACCTAACCTAACCTAACTTTACCAATCCAAACGTAATTTAACCTAATAATAATTAAATATCAACAATCTATTTGTGCCCGATTGTAGTCGTCGTCCTGGAGATTTGAAATATAGATTTTGATTGTTGAAACAGTATAAATCAATCGAATTCCACACATTTTACGATAGGATTATATAAAATTTCATACGCGCAGATCTCCGAAACTATTCGAGATACAGAAGTGACTTTACACTGAATGGAATCAGCTCGACCTAACCTAATCTCAACTGACCTGACCTAACCTAACCTGACCTAACCTAACTTAACAAATCCTAACGTAATTTAACCTAATAATAATAAAATAACAACAATCTATTTGTGCCCGACTGTAGTCGTTGTCCTGGAGATTTGAAATATATATTTTGATTGTTGAAACATTATAAATTAGTCGAATTCCACACATTGTACGATAGGATTATATAAAATTTGAAACTCGCAAATCTCCGAAACTATTCAAGATACAGAAGTGACTTTACACTCAATGGAATCAGGTCGACCTAACCTAACCTAAACTGACCTGACCTAACCTAACTTAACCAATCCTAATGTAATTTAATCTAATAATAATAAAATAAGAACATTCTATTTATGCCATATTGTGGTCGTTGTCCTGGAGATTTGAAATATAGATTTTGATTGTTGAAACATTATAAATCAATCGAATTCCACACATTTTATATAGGATTATATAAAACTTTTAACTCGCATATCTCCGAAACTATTCAAGATACAGAAGTGACTTTACACTCAATGGAATCAGGTCGACCTAACATAACCTAAACTGACCTGACCTAACCTAACCTAACCTAACTTAACCAATCCTAACGTAATTTAACCTAATAATAATAAAATAACAACAATCTATTTTTTCCCGATTGTAGTCGTCGTCCTGGAGATTTGAAATATAGATTTTGATTGTTGAAACATTATAAATCAATCGAATTCCACACATTTTACGATAGGATTATATAAAATTTGAAACTCGCATATCTCCGAAAATATTCAAGATACAGAAGTGACTTTACACTCAATGGAATCAGGTCGATCTAACCTAAGCTAAACTGACCTGACCTAACCTAACCTAACTTTACCAATCCAAACGTAATTTAACCTAATAATAATAAAATATCAACAATCTATTTGTGCCCGATTGTAGTCGTCGTCCTGGAGATTTGAAATATAGATTTTGATTGTTGAAACAGTATAAATCAATCGAATTCCACACATTTTACGATAGGATTATATAAAATTTCATACTCGCATATCTCCGAAACTATTCAAGATACAGAAGAGACTTTACACTCAATGGAATCAGGTCGACCTAACCTAAACTAAATTGACCTGACCTAACCTAACATAACTTAACTAATCCTAAACTAATTTAACCTCATAATAATAAAATAACAACAATCTATTTGTGCCCGATTGTAGTCGTCGTCCTGGAGATTTGAAATATAGATTTTGATTTTTGAAACAGTATAAAACAATCGAATTCCACACATTTTACGATTGGATTATATAAAATTTCATACTCGCATATCTCCGAAACTATTCAAGATACAGAAGAGACTTTACACTCAATGGAATCAGGTCGACCTAACCTAAACTAAACTGACCTGACCTAACCTAACATAACTTAACTAATCCTAAACTAATTTAATCTCATAATAATAAAATAACAACAATCTATTTGTGCCCGATTGTAGTCGTCGTCCTGGAGATTTGAAATATAGATTTTGATTTTTGAAACAGTATAAAACAATCGAATTGCACACATTTTACGATAGGGTTATATAAAATTTCATACTCGCATATCTCCGAATCTATTCAAGATACAGAAGTGACTTTACACTCAATGGAATCAGGTCGACCTAACCTAACCTCAACTGACCTGACCTAACCTAACCTGACCTAACCTAACTTAACAAATCCTAACGTAATTTAACCTAATAATAATAAAATAACAACAATCTATTTGTGCCCGATTGTAGTCGTTGTTCTGGAGATTTGAAATATAGATTTGGTTGTTGAAACATTATAAATCAATCGAATTCCACACATTTTACGATAGGATTATATAAAATTTCTAACTCGCATATCTCCGAAACTATTCAAGATACAGAAGTGACTTTACACTCAATGGAATCAGGTCGACCTAACATAACCTAAAGTGGCCTGACCTAACCTAACCTAACCTAACCTAACTTAACCAATCCTAACGTAATTTAACCTAATAATAATAAAATAACAACAATCTATTTGTTCCCGATTGTAGTCGTCGTCCTGGAGATTTGAAATATAGATTTTGATTGTTGAAACATTATAAAACAATCGAATTCCACACATTTTACGATAGGATTATATAAAATTTCATACTCACATATCTCCGAAATTATTCAAGATACAGAAGTGACTTTACACTCAATGGAATCAGGTCGACCTAACATAACCTAAACTGACCTGACCTAACCTAACCTGACCTAACCTAACTTAACCAATCCTAACGTAATTTAACCTAATAATAATAAAATAACAACATACTTGTTGTGCCCGATTGCAGTCGTTGTCCTGGAGATTTGAAATATAGATTTTGATTGTTGAAACATTATAAATCAATCGAATTCCACACATTTTACGATAGGATTATATAAAATTTGAAACTCGCATATCTCCCAAACTATTCAAGATACAGAAGTGACTTTACACTCAATGGAATCAGGGCGACCTAACCTAACCTAAACTGATCTGACTTAACCTAACCTAACCTAACCTAACTTAACCAATCCTAACGTAATTTAACCTAATAATAATAAAATAACAAAAATCTATTTGTTCCCGATTGTAGTCGTCGTCCTGGAGATTTGAAATTAAGATTTTAATTGTTGAAACATATAAATCAATCGAATTCCACACATTTTACGATAGGATTATATAAAATTTGAAACTCGCATATCTCCGAAACTATTCAAGATACAGAAGTGACTTTACACCCAAAGGAATCAGGTCGACCTAGCCAAACCTAAACTGACCTGACCTAACCTAACCTAACCTAACCTAACTTAACCAATCCTCATGTAATTTAACCTAATAATAATAAAATAACAACAATCTATTTGTGCCCGATTGTAGTCGTCGTCCAGGAGATTTGAAATATAGATTTTGATTTTTGAAACAGTATAAAACAATCGAATTCCACACATTTGACGATAGGACTGTATAAAAGTTCATATTCGCATATCTCCGAAAATATTCAAGATACAGAAGTGACTTTACACTCAATGGAATCAGGTCGACCTAACATAACCTAAACTGACCTAACCTAACCTAACCTGACCTAATCTAACTTAACCAATCCTAACGTAATTTAACCTAATAATAATAAAATAACAACAATCTATTTGTGCCCGATTGTAGTCGTTGTCCTGGAGAATTGAAATATATATTTTGATCGTTGAAACATTATAAATCAATTGAATTCCACACATTGTACGATAGGATTATATAAAATTTGAAACTCGCAAATCTCCGAAACTATTCAAGATACAGAAGTGACTTTACACTCAATGGAATCAGGTCGACCTAACCTAACCTCAACTGACCTGACTTAACCTAACTTAACCAATCCTAATGTAATTTAGTCTAATAATAATAAAATAAGAACATTCTATTTATGCCATATTGTAGTCGTTGTCCTGGAGATTTGAAATATTGATTTTGATTGTTGAAACAGTATAAAACAATCGAATTCCACACATTTTACGATAGGATTATATAAAATTTCATACACGCAGATCTCCGAAACTATTCAAGATACAGAAGTGACTTTACACTGAATGGAATCAGCTCGACCTAACCTAAAATAAATTGATCTGACCAAACCTAACTTAACTTAACTAATCCTAAGCTAATTGTACCTAATAATAATAAAATAACAACAATCTATTAGTGCCCGATTGTAGTATTTGTCTAGGAGATTTAACATACAGATTTTGATTGTTGAAACAGTATAAAACAATTGAATTCCACACATTTTACGATAGGGTTATATAAAATTTCATACTCGCATATCTCCGAATCTATTCAAGATACAGAAGTGACTTTACACTCAATGGAATCAGGTCGACCTAACCTAACCTCAACTTACCTGACCTAACCTAACTTGACCTAACCTAAGTTAACAAATCCTAACGTAATTTAACCTAATAATAATAAAATAACAACAATCTATTTGTGCCCGATTGTAGTCGTTGTTCTGGAGATTTGAAATATAGATTTTGATTGTTGAAACATTATAAATCTATCGAATTCCACACATTTTATATAGGATTATATAAAACTTCTAACTCGCATATCTCCGAAACTCTTCAAGATACAGAAGTGACTTTACACTCAAAGGAATCAGGTCGACCTAACCAAACCTAAACTGACCTGACCTAACCTAACCTTACCTAACCTAACTTAACCAATCCTCATGTAATTTAACCTAATAATAATAAAATAACAACAATCTATTTGTGCCCGATTGTAGTCGTCGTCCAGGAGATTTGAAATATAGATTTTGATTTTTGAAACAGTATAAAACAATCGAATTCCACACATTTGACGATAGGACTGTATAAAAGTTCATATTCGCATATCTCCGAAAATATTCAAGATACAGAAGTGACTTTACACTCAATGGAATCAGGTCGACCTAACCTAACCTCAACTGACCTGACCTAACCTAACCTGACCTAACCTAACTTAACCAATCCTAACGTAATTTAACCTAATAATAATAAAGTAACAAAAATCTATTTGTTCCCGATTGTAGTCGTCGTCCTGGAGATTTGAAATATAGATTTTGATTTTTGAAACAGTATAAAACAATCGAATTCCACACATTTTACGATAGGATTATATAAAATTTGAAACTCGCATATCTCCGAAACTATTCAAGATACAGAAGAGACATTACACTCAATGGAATCAGGTCGACCTAACCTAAACTAAATTGACCTGACCTAACTTAACATAACTTAACTAATCCTAAACTAATTTAACCTCATAATAATAAAATAACAACAATCTATTTGTGCCCGATTGTAGTCGTCGTCCTGGAGATTTAAAATATAGATTTTGATTTTTGAAACAGTATAAAACAATCGAATTCCACACATTTTACGATAGGATTATATAAAATTTCATACTCGCAGATCTCCGAAACTATTCGAGATACAGAAGTGACTTTACACTGAATGGAATCAGCTCGACCTAACCTAAAATAAACTGACCTGACCTAAACTAACTTAACTTAACTAATCCTAAGCTAATTTTACCTAATAATAATAAAATAACAACAATCTATTTGTGCCCGATTGTAGTATTTGTCTAGGAGATTTAACATACAGATTTTGATTGTTGAAACAGTATAAAACAATCGAATTCCACACATTTTACGATAGGGTTATATAAAATTTCATACTCGCATATCTCCGAATCTATTCAAGATACAGAAGTGACTTTACACTCAATGGAATCAGGTCGACCTAACCTAACCTCAACTGACCTGACCTAACCTAACCTCAACTGACCTGACCTAACCTAACCTGACCTAACCTAACTTAACAAATCCTAACGTAATTTAACTTAATAATAATAAAATAACAACAATCTATTTGTGCCCGATTGTAGTCGTTGTTCTGGAGATTTGAAATATATATTTTGATTGTTGAAACATTATAAATCAATCGAATTCCACACATTGTACGATAGGATTATATAAAATTTGAAACTCGCAAATCTCCGAAACTATTCAAGATACAGAAGTGACTTTACACTCAATGGAATCAGGTCGACCTAACCTAACCTAAACTGACCTGACCTAACCTAACTTAACCAATCCTAATATAATTTAATCTAATAATAATAAAATAAGCACATTCTATTTATGCCATATTGTAGTCGTTGTTCTGGAGATTTGAAATATAGATTTTGATTGTTGAAACATTATAAATCAATCGAATTCCACACATTTTACGATAGGATTATATAAAACTTCTAACTCGCATATCTCCGAAACTATTCAAGATACAGGAGTGACTTTACACTCATTGGAATCAGGTCGAATTAAAATAACCTCAACTGACCTGACCTAACCTAACTTAACCAATCCTAACGTAATTTAACCTAATAATAATAAAATAACAACATTCTATTTATGCCATATTGTAGTCGTCGTCCTGGAGATTTGAAATATAGATTTTGATTGTTGAAACATTATAAATCAATCGAATTCCACACATTTTACGATAGGATTATATAAAATTTGAAACTCGCATATCTCCGAAAATATTCAAGATACAGAAGTGACTTTACACTCAATGGAATCAGGTCGATCTAACCTAAGCTAAACTGACCTGACCTAACCTAACCTAACTTTACCAATCCAAACGTAATTTAACCTAATAATAATTAAATATCAACAATCTATTTGTGCCCGATTGTAGTCGTCGTCCTGGAGATTTGAAATATAGATTTTGATTGTTGAAACAGTATAAATCAATCGAATTCCACACATTTTACGATAGGATTATATAAAATTTCATACACGCATATCTCCGAAACTATTCAAGATACAGAAGAGACTTTACACTCAATGGAATCAGGTCGACCTAACCTAAACTAAATTGACCTGACCTTACCTAACATAACTTAACTAATCCTAAACTAATTTAACCTCATAATAATAAAATAACAAGAATCTATTTGTGCCCGATTGTAGTCGTCGTCCTGGAGATTTGAAATATGGATTTTGATTTTTGAAACAGTATAAAACAATCGAATTCCACACATTTTACGATAGGATTATATAAAATTTCATACTCGCATATCTCCGAAACTATTCAAGATACAGAAGAGACTTTACACTCAATGGAATCAGGTCGACCTAACCTAAATTAAACTGACCTGACCTAACCTAACATAACTTAACTAATCCTAAACTAATTTAACCTCATAATAATAAAATAAAAACAATCTATTTGTGCCCGATTGTAGTCGTCGTCCTGGAGATTTGAAATATAGATTTTGATTGTTGAAACAGTATAAATCAATCGAATTCCACACATTTTACGATAGGATTATATAAAATTTCATACACGCATATCTCCCAAACTATTCAAGATACAGAAGAGACTTTACACTCAATGGAATCAGGTCGACCTAACCTAACCTCAACTGTCCTGACCTAACCTAATCTGACCTAACCTAACTTAACAAATCCTAACGTAATTTAACCTAATAATAATAAAATAACAACAATCTATTTGTGCCCGATTGTAGTCGTTGTTCTGGAGATTTGAAATATAGATTTTGATTGTTGAAACATTATAAATCAATCGAATTCCACACATTTTACGATAGGATTATATAAAATTTCTAACTCGCATATCTCCGAAACTATTCAAGATACAGAAGTGACTTTACACTCAATGGAATCAGGTCGAAATAACATATCCTAAAGTGGCCTGACCTAACCTAACCTAACCTAAGCTAACTTAACCAATCCTAACGTAATTTAACCTAATAATAATAAAATAACAACAATCTATTTGTTCCCGATTGTAGTCGTCGCCCTGGAGATTTGAAATATAGATTTTGATTGTTGAAACATTATAAAACAATCGAATTCCACACATTTTACGATAGGATTATATAAAATTTCATACTCACATATCTCCGAAATTATTCAAGATACTGGAGTGACTTTACACTCAATGGAATCAGGTCGACCTAACATAACCTAAACTGACCTGACCTAACCTAACCTGACCTAACCTAACTTAACCAATCCTAACGTAATTTAACCTAATAATAATAAAATAACAACATACTTGTTGTGCCCGATTGCAGTCGTTGTCCTGGAGATTTGAAATATAGATTTTGATTGTTGAAACATTATAAATCAATCGAATTCCACACATTTTACGATAGGATTATATAAAATTTGAAACTCGCATATCTCCGAAACTATTCAAGATACAGAAGTGACTTTACACTCAATGGAATCAGGTCGACCTAACCTAACCTAAACTGATCTGACTTAACCTAACCTAACCTAACCTAACTTAACCAATCCTAACGTAATTTAACCTAATAATAATAAAATAACAAAAATCTATTTGTGCCCGATTGTAGTCGTCGTCCTGGAGATTTGAAATTAAGATTTTAATTGTTGAAACAGTATAAAACAATCGAATTCCACACATTTGACGATAGGACTGTATAAAAGTTCATATTCGCATATCTCCGAAAATATTCAAGATACAGAAGTGACTTTACACTCAATGGAATCAGGTCGACCTAACCTAACCTCAACTTACCTGACCTAACCTAACCTGACCTAACCTAAGTTAACAAATCCTAACGTAATTTAACCTAATAATAATAAAATAACAAGAATCTATTTGTGCCCGATTGTAGTCGTTGTTCTTGAGATTTGAAATATAGATTTTGATTGTTGAAACATTATAAATCTATCGAATTCCACACATTTTATACAGGATTATATAAAACTTCTAACTCGCATATCTCCGAAACTATTCAAGATACAGAAGTGAATTTACACTCAAAGGAATCAGGTCGACCTAACCAAACCTAAACTGACCTGACCTATCCTAACCTAACCTAACCTAACTTAACCAATCCTCATGTAATTTAACCTAATAATAATAAAATAACAACAATCTATTTGTGCCCGATTGTAGTCGTCGTCCAGGAGATTTGAAATATAGATTTTGATTTTTGAAACAGTATAAAACAATGGAATTCCACACATTTGACGATAGGACTGTATAAAAGTTCATATTCGCATATCTCCGAAAATATTCAAGATACAGAAGTGACTTTACACTCAATGGAATCAGGTCGACCTAACCTAACCTCAACTGACCTGACCTAACCTAACCTGACCTAACCTAAGTTAACAAATCCTCACGTAATTTAACCTAATAATAATAAAATAACAACAATCTATTTGTGCCCGATTGTAGTCGTTGTTCTGGAGATTTGAAATATAGATTTTGATTGTTGAAACATTATAAATCAATCGAATTCCACACATTTTACGATAGGATTATATAAAATTTGAAACTCGCATATCTCCGAAACTATTCAAGATACAGAAGTGACTTTACACTCAATGGAATCAGGTCGATCTAACCTAAGCTAAACTGACCTGACCTAACCTAACCTAACTTTACCAATCCAAACGTAATTTAACCTAATAATAATAAAATATCAACAATCTATTTGTGCCCGATTGTAGTCGTCGTCCTGGAGATTTGAAATATAGATTTTGATTATCGAAACAGTATAAATCAATCGAATTCCACACATTTTACGATAGGATTATATAAAATTTCATACTCGCATATCTCCGAAACTATTCAAGATACAGAAGAGACATTATACTCAATGGAATCAGGTCGACCTAACCTAAACTAAATTGACCTGACCTAACTTAACATAACTTAACTAATCCTAAACTAATTTAACCTCATAATAATAAAATAACAACAATCTATTTGTGCCCGATTGTAGTCGTCGTCCTGGAGATTTGAAATATAGATTTTGATTTTTGAAACAGTATAAAACAATCGAATTCCACACATTTTACGATAGGATTATATAAAATTTCATACGCGCAGATCTCCGAAACTATTCGAGATACAGAAGTGACTTTACACTGAATGGAATCAGCTCGACCTAACCTAAAATAAACTGACCTGACCTAAACTAACTTAACTTAACTAATCCTAAGCTAATTTTACCTAATAATAATAAAATAACAACAATCTATTTGTGCCCGATTGTAGTATTTGTCTAGGAGATTTAACATACAGATTTTGATTGTTGAAACAGTATAAATCAATCGAATTCCACACATTTTACGATAGGGTTATATAAAATTTCATACTCGCATATCTCCGAATCTATTCAAGATACAGAAGTGACTTTACACTCAATGGAATCAGGTCGACCTAACCTAACCTCAACTGACCTGACCTAACCTAACCTCAACTGACCTGACCTATAACCTGACCTAACCTAACTTAACAAATCCTAACGTAATTTAACTTAATAATAATAAAATAACAACAATCTATTTGTGCCCGATTGTAGTCGTTGTTCTGGAGATTTGAAATATATATTTTGATTGTTGAAACATTATAAATCAATCGAATTCCACACATTGTACGATAGGATTATATAAAATTTGAAACTCGCAAATCTCCGAAACTATTCAAGATACAGAAGTGACTTTACACTCAATGGAATCAGGTCGACCTAACCTAACCTAAACTGACCTGACCTAACCTAACTTAACCAATCCTAATATAATTTAATCTAATAATAATAAAATAAGAACATTCTATTTATGCCATATTGTAGTCGTTGTTCTGGAGATTTGAAATATAGATTTTGATTGTTGAAACATTATAAATCAATCGAATTCCACACATTTTACGATAGGATTATTTAAAACTTCTAACTCGCATATCTCCGAAACTATTCAAGATACAGGAGTGACTTTACACTCATTGGAATCAGTTCGACCTAAAATAACCTCAACTGACCTGACCTAACCTAACTTAACCAATCCTAACGTAATTTAACCTAATAATAATAAAATAACAACATTCTATTTATGCCATATTGTAGTCGTCGTCCTGGAGATTTGAAATATAGATTTTGATTGTTGAAACATTATAAATCAATCGAATTCCACACATTTTACGATAGGATTATATAAAATTTGAAACTCGCATATCTCCGAAAATATTCAAGATACAGAAGTGACTTTACACTCAATGGAATCAGGTCGATCTAACCTAAGCTAAACTGACCTGACCTAACCTAACCTAACTTTACCAATCCAAACGTAATTTAACCTAATAATAATTAAATATCAACAATCTATTTGTGCCCGATTGTAGTCGTCGTCCTGGAGATTTGAAATATAGATTTTGATTGTTGAAACAGTATAAATCAATCGAATTCCACACATTTTACGATAGGATTATATAAAATTTCATACTCACATATCTCCGAAATTATTCAAGATACTGGAGTGACTTTACACTCAATGGAATCAGGTCGAAATAACATATCCTAAAGTGGCCTGACCTAACCTAACCTAACCTAAGCTAACTTAACCAATCCTAACGTAATTTAACCTAATAATAATAAAATAACAACAATCTATTTGTTCCCGATTGTAGTCGTCGTCCTGGAGATTTGAAATATAGATTTTGATTGTTGAAACATTATAAAACAATCGAATTCCACACATTTTACGATAGGATTATATAAAATTTCATACTCACATATCTCCGAAATTATTCAAGATACTGGAGTGACTTTACACTCAATGGAATCAGGTCGACCTAACATAACCTAAACTGACCTGACCTAACCTAACCTGACCTAACCTAACTTAACCAATCCTAACGTAATTTAACCTAATAATAATAAAATAACAACATACTTGTTGTGCCCGATTGCAGTCGTTGTCCTGGAGATTTGAAATATAGATTTTGATTGTTGAAACATTATAAATCAATCGAATTCCACACATTTTACGATAGGATTATATAAAATTTGAAACTCGCATATCTCCGAAACTATTCAAGATACAGAAGTGACTTTACACTCAATGGAATCAGGTCGACCTAACCTAACCTAAACTGATCTGACTTAACCTAACCTAACCTAACCTAACTTAACCAATCCTAACGTAATTTAACCTAATAATAATAAAATAACAAAAATCTATTTGTTCCCGATTGTAGTCGTCGTCCTGGAGATTTGAAATTAAGATTTTAATTGTTGAAACAGTATAAAACAATCGAATTCCACACATTTGACGATAGGACTGTATAAAAGTTCATATTCGCATATCTCCGAAAATATTCAAGATACAGAAGTGACTTTACACTCAATGGAATCAGGTCGACCTAACCTAACCTCAACTTACCTGACCTAACCTAACCTGACCTAACCTAAGTTAACAAATCCTAACGTAATTTAACCTAATAATAATAAAATAACAACAATCTATTTGTGCCCGATTGTAGTCGTTGTTCTTGAGATTTGAAATATAGATTTTGATTGTTGAAACATTATAAATCTATCGAATTCCACACATTTTATATAGGATTATATAAAACTTCTAACTCGCATATCTCCGAAACTATTCAAGATACAGAAGTGAATTTACACTCAAAGGAATCAGGTCGACCTAACCAAACCTAAACTGACCTGACCTATCCTAACCTAACCTAACCTAACTTAACCAATCCTCATGTAATTTAACCTAATAATAATAAAATAACAACAATCTATTTGTGCCCGATTGTAGTCGTCGTCCAGGAGATTTGAAATATAGATTTTGATTTTTGAAACAGTATAAAACAATGGAATTCCACACATTTGACGATAGGACTGTATAAAAGTTCATATTCGCATATCTCCGAAAATATTCAAGATACAGAAGTGACTTTACACTCAATGGAATCAGGTCGACCTAACCTAACCTCAACTGACCTGACCTAACCTAACCTGACCTAACCTAAGTTAACAAATCCTAACGTAATTTAACCTAATAATAATAAAATAACAACAATCTATTTGTGCCCGATTGTAGTCGTTGTTCTGGAGATTTGAAATATAGATTTTGATTGTTGAAACATTATAAATCAATCGAATTCCACACATTTTACGATAGGATTATATAAAATTTGAAACTCGCATATCTCCGAAACTATTCAAGATACAGAAGTGACTTTACACTCAATGGAATCAGGTCGATCTAACCTAAGCTAAACTGACCTGACCTAACCTAACCTAACTTTACCAATCCAAACGTAATTTAACCTAATAATAATAAAATATCAACAATCTATTTGTGCCCGATTGTAGTCGTCGTCCTGGAGATTTGAAATATAGATTTTGATTATCGAAACAGTATAAATCAATCGAATTCCACACATTTTACGATAGGATTATATAAAATTTCATACTCGCATATCTCCGAAACTATTCAAGATACAGAAGAGACATTATACTCAATGGAATCAGGTCGACCTAACCTAAACTAAATTGACCTGACCTAACTTAACATAACTTAACTAATCCTAAACTAATTTAACCTCATAATAATAAAATAACAACAATCTATTTGTGCCCGATTGTAGTCGTCGTCCTGGAGATTTGAAATATAGATTTTGATTTTTGAAACAGTATAAAACAATCGAATTCCACACATTTTACGATAGGATTATATAAAATTTCATACGCGCAGATCTCCGAAACTATTCGAGATACAGAAGTGACTTTACACTGAATGGAATCAGCTCGACCTAACCTAAAATAAACTGACCTGACCTAAACTAACTTAACTTAACTAATCCTAAGCTAATTTTACCTAATAATAATAAAATAACAACAATCTATTTGTGCCCGATTGTAGTATTTGTCTAGGAGATTTAACATACAGATTTTGATTGTTGAAACAGTATAAATCAATCGAATTCCACACATTTTACGATAGGGTTATATAAAATTTCATACTCGCATATCTCCGAATCTATTCAAGATACAGAAGTGACTTTACACTCAATGGAATCAGGTCGACCTAACCTAACCTCAACTGACCTGACCTAACCTAACCTCAACTGACCTGACCTATAACCTGACCTAACCTAACTTAACAAATCCTAACGTAATTTAACTTAATAATAATAAAATAACAACAATCTATTTGTGCCCGATTGTAGTCGTTGTTCTGGAGATTTGAAATATATATTTTGATTGTTGAAACATTATAAATCAATCGAATTCCACACATTGTACGATAGGATTATATAAAATTTGAAACTCGCAAATCTCCGAAACTATTCAAGATACAGAAGTGACTTTACACTCAATGGAATCAGGTCGACCTAACCTAACCTAAACTGACCTGACCTAACCTAACTTAACCAATCCTAATATAATTTAATCTAATAATAATAAAATAAGAACATTCTATTTATGCCATATTGTAGTCGTTGTTCTGGAGATTTGAAATATAGATTTTGATTGTTGAAACATTATAAATCAATCGAATTCCACACATTTTACGATAGGATTATTTAAAACTTCTAACTCGCATATCTCCGAAACTATTCAAGATACAGGAGTGACTTTACACTCATTGGAATCAGTTCGACCTAAAATAACCTCAACTGACCTGACCTAACCTAACTTAACCAATCCTAACGTAATTTAACCTAATAATAATAAAATAACAACATTCTATTTATGCCATATTGTAGTCGTCGTCCTGGAGATTTGAAATATAGATTTTGATTGTTGAAACATTATAAATCAATCGAATTCCACACATTTTACGATAGGATTATATAAAATTTGAAACTCGCATATCTCCGAAAATATTCAAGATACAGAAGTGACTTTACACTCAATGGAATCAGGTCGATCTAACCTAAGCTAAACTGACCTGACCTAACCTAACCTAACTTTACCAATCCAAACGTAATTTAACCTAATAATAATTAAATATCAACAATCTATTTGTGCCCGATTGTAGTCGTCGTCCTGGAGATTTGAAATATAGATTTTGATTGTTGAAACAGTATAAATCAATCGAATTCCACACATTTTACGATAGGATTATATAAAATTTCATACACGCATATCTCCGAAACTATTCAAGATACAGAAGAGACTTTACACTCAATGGAATCAGGTCGACCTAACCTAAACTAAATTGACCTGACCTAACCTAACATAACTTAACTAATCCTAAACTAATTTAACCTCATAATAATAAAATAACAACAATCTATTTGTGCCCGATTGTAGTCGTCGTCCTGGAGATTTGAAATATAGATTTTGATTTTTGAAACAGTATAAAACAATCGAATTCCACACATTTTACGATAGGATTATATAAAATTTCATACTCGCATATCTCCGAAACTATTCAAGATACAGAAGAGACTTTACACTCAATGGAATCAGTTCGACCTAACCTAAATTAAACTGACCTGACCTAACCTAACATAACTTAACTAATCCTAAACTAATTTAACCTCATAATAATAAAATAAAAACAATCTATTTGTGCCCGATTGTAGTCGTCGTCCTGGAGATTTGAAATATAGATTTTGATTGTTGAAACAGTATAAATCAATCGAATTCCACACATTTTACGATGGGATTGTATAAAATTTCATACACGCATATCTCCCAAACTATTCAAGATACAGAAGAGACTTTACACTCAATGGAATCAGGTCGACCTAACCTAACCTCAACTGACCTGACCTAACCTAACCTGACCTAACCTAAGTTAACAAATCCTAACGTAATTTAACCTAATAATAATAAAATAACAACAATCTATTTGTGCCCGATTGTAGTCGTTGTTCTGGAGATTTGAAATATAGATTTTGATTGTTGAAACATTATAAATCAATCGAATTCCACACATTTTACGATAGGATTATATAAAATTTGAAACTCGCATATCTCCGAAACTATTCAAGATACAGAAGTGACTTTACACTCAATGGAATCAGGTCGATCTAAAATAAGCTAAACTGACCTGACCTAACCTAACCTAACTTTATCAATCCAAAGGTAATTTAACCTAATAATAATAAAATATCAACAATCTATTTGTGCCCGATTGTAGTCGTCGTCCTGGAGATTTGAAATATAGATTTTGATTATCGAAACAGTATAAATCAATCGAATTCCACACATTTTACGATAGGATTATATAAAATTTCATACTCGCATATCTCCGAAACTATTCAAGATACAGAAGAGACATTATACTCAATGGAATCAGGTCGACCTAACCTAAACTAAATTGACCTGACCTAACTTAACATAACTTAACTAATCCTAAACTAATTTAACCTCATAATAATAAAATAACAACAATCTATTTGTGCCCGATTGTAGTCGTCGTCCTGGAGATTTGAAATATAGATTTTGATTTTTGAAACAGTATAAAACAATCGAATTCCACACATTTTACGATAGGATTATATAAAATTTCATACGCGCAGATCTCCGAAACTATTCGAGATACAGAAGTGACTTTACACTGAATGGAATCAGCTCGACCTAACCTAAAATAAACTGACCTGACCTAAACTAACTTAACTTAACTAATCCTAAGCTAATTTTACCTAATAATAATAAAATAACAACAATCTATTTGTGCCCGATTGTAGTATTTGTCTAGGAGATTTAACATACAGATTTTGATTGTTGAAACAGTATAAAACAATCGAATTCCACACATTTTACGATAGGGTTATATAAAATTTCATACTCGCATATCTCCGAATCTATTCAAGATACAGAAGTGACTTTACACTCAATGGAATCAGGTCGACCTAACCTAACCTCAACTGACCTGACCTAACCTAACCTCAACTGACCTGACCTAACCTAACCTGACCTAACCTAACTTAACAAATCCTAACGTAATTTAACTTAATAATAATAAAATAACAACAATCTATTTGTGCCCGATTGTAGTCGTTGTTCTGGAGATTTGAAATATATATTTTGATTGTTGAAACATTATAAATCAATCGAATTCCACACATTGTACGATAGGATTATATAAAATTTGAAACTCGCAAATCTCCGAAACTATTCAAGATACAGAAGTGACTTTACACTCAATGGAATCAGGTCGACCTAACCTAACCTAAACTGACCTGACCTAACCTAACTTAACCAATCCTAATATAATTTAATCTAATAATAATAAAATAAGAACATTCTATTTATGCCATATTGTAGTCGTTGTTCTGGAGATTTGAAATATAGATTTTGATTGTTGAAACATTATAAATCAATCGAATTCCACACATTTTACGATAGGATTATTTAAAACTTCTAACTCGCATATCTCCGAAACTATTCAAGATGCAGGAGTGACTTTACACTCATTGGAATCAGGTCGACCTAAAATAACCTCAACTGACCTGACCTAACCTAACTTAACCAATCCTAACGTAATTTAACCTAATAATAATAAAATAACAACATTCTATTTATGCCATATTGTAGTCGTCGTCCTGGAGATTTGAAATATAGATTTTGATTGTTGAAACATTATAAATCAATCGAATTCCACACATTTTACGATAGGATTATATAAAATTTGAAACTCGCATATCTCCGAAAATATTCAAGATACAGAAGTGACTTTACACTCAATGGAATCAGGTCGATCTAACCTAAGCTAAACTGACCTGACCTAACCTAACCTAACTTTACCAATCCAAACGTAATTTAACCTAATAATAATTAAATATCAACAATCTATTTGTGCCCGATTGTAGTCGTCGTCCTGGAGATTTGAAATATAGATTTTGATTGTTGAAACAGTATAAATCAATCGAATTCCACACATTTTACGATAGGATTATATAAAATTTCATACACGCATATCTCCGAAACTATTCAAGATACAGAAGAGACTTTACACTCAATGGAATCAGGTCGACCTAACCTAAACTAAATTGACCTGACCTAACCTAACATAACTTAACTAATCCTAAACTAATTTAACCTCATAATAATAAAATAACAACAATCTATTTGTGCCCGATTGTAGTCGTCGTCCTGGAGATTTGAAATATAGATTTTGATTTTTGAAACAGTATAAAACAATCGAATTCCACACATTTTACGATAGGATTATATAAAATTTCATACTCGCATATCTCCGAAACTATTCAAGATACAGAAGAGACTTTACACTCAATGGAATCAGTTCGACCTAACCTAAATTAAACTGACCTGACCTAACCTAACATAACTTAACTAATCCTAAACTAATTTAACCTCATAATAATAAAATAAAAACAATCTATTTGTGCCCGATTGTAGTCGTCGTCCTGGAGATTTGAAATATAGATTTTGATTGTTGAAACAGTATAAATCAATCGAATTCCACACATTTTACGATGGGATTGTATAAAATTTCATACACGCATATCTCCCAAACTATTCAAGATACAGAAGAGACTTTACACTCAATGGAATCAGGTCGACCTAACCTAACCTCAACTGACCTGACCTAACCTAACCTGACCTAACCTAACTTAACAAATCCTAACGTAATTTAACCTAATAATAATAAAATAACAACAATCTATTTGTGCCCGATTGTAGTCGTTGTTCTGGAGATTTGAAATATAGATTTTGATTGTTGAAACATTATAAATCAATCGAATTCCACACATTTTACGATAGGATTATATAAAATTTCTAACTCGCATATCTCCGAAACTATTCAAGATACAGAAGTGACTTTACACTCAATGGAATCAGGTCGAAATAACATAACCTAAAGTGGCCTGACCTAACCTAACCTAACCTAAGCTAACTTAACCAATCCTAACGTAATTTAACCTAATAATAATAAAATAACAACAATCTATTTGTTCCCGATTGTAGTCGTCGTCCTGGAGATTTGAAATATAGATTTTGATTGTTGAAACATTATAAAACAATCGAATTCCACACATTTTACGATAGGATTATATAAAATTTCATACTCACATATCTCCGAAATTATTCAAGATACAGGAGTGACTTTACACTCAATGGATCAGGTCGACCTAACATAACCTAAACTGACCTGACCTAACTTAACCTGACCTAACCTAACTTAACCAATCCTAACGTAATTTAACCTAATAATAATAAAATAACAACATACTTGTTGTGCCCGATTGCAGTCGTTGTCCTGGAGATTTGAAATATATATTTTGATTGTTGAAACATTATAAATCAATCGAATTCCACACATTTTACGATAGGATTATATAAAATTTGAAACTCGCATATCTCCGAAACTATTCAAGATACAGAAGTGACTTTACACTCAATGGAATCAGGTCGACCTAACCTAACCTAAACTGATCTGACTTAACCTAACCTAACCTAACCTAACTTAACCAATCCTAACGTAATTTAACCTAATAATAATAAAATAACAAAAATCTATTTGTTCCCGATTGTAGTCGTCGTCCTGGAGATTTGAAATTAAGATTTTAATTGTTGAAACAGAATAAAACAATCGAATTCCACACATTTGACGATAGGACTGTATAAAAGTTCATATTCGCATATCTCCGAAACTATTCAAGATACAGAATTGACTTTACACTCAATGGAATCAGGTCGAAATAACATAACCTAAAGTGGCCTGACCTAACCTAACCTAACCTAAGCTAACTTAACCAATCCTAACGTAATTTAACCTAATAATAATAAAATAACAACAATCTATTTGTTCCCGATTGTAGTCGTCGTCCTGGAGATTTGAAATATAGATTTTGATTGTTGAAACATTATAAAACAATCGAATTCCACACATTTTACGATAGGATTATATAAAATTTCATACTCACATATCTCCGAAATTATTCAAGATACAGGAGTGACTTTACACTCAATGGAATCAGGTCGACCTAACATAACCTAAACTGACCTGACCTAACCTAACCTGACCTAACCTAACTTAACCAATCCTAACGTAATTTAACCTAATAATAATAAAATAACAACATACTTGTTGTGCCCGATTGCAGTCGTTGTCCTGGAGATTTGAAATATAGATTTTGATTGTTGAAACATTTTAAATCAATCGAATTCCACACATTTTACGATAGGATTATATAAAATTTGAAACTCGCATATCTCCGAAACTATTCAAGATACAGAAGTGACTTTACACTCAATGGAATCAGGTCGACCTAACCTAACCTAAACTGATCTGACTTAACCTAACCTAACCTAACCTAACTTAACCAATCCTAACGTAATTTAACTTAATAATAATAAAATAACAAAAATCTATTTGTTCCCGATTGTAGTCGTCGTCCTGGAGATTTGAAATTAAGATTTTAATTGTTGAAACAGTATAAAACAATCGAATTCCACACATTTGACGATAGGACTGTATAAAAGTTCATATTCGCATATCTCCGAAAATATTCAAGATACAGAAGTGACTTTACACTCAATGGAATCAGGTCGACCTAACATAACCTAAACTGACCTGACCTAACCTAACCTGACCTAACCTAACTTAACCAATCCTAACGTAATTTAACCTAATAATAATAAAATAACAACAATCTATTTGTGCCCGATTGTAGTCGTTGTCCATGAGAATTGAAATATATATTTTGATCGTTGAAACATTATAAATCAATCGAATTCCACACATTGTACGATAGGATTATATAAAATTTGAAACTCGCAAATCTCCGAAACTATTCAAGATACAGAAGTGACTTTACACTCAATGGAATCAGGTCGACCTAACCTAACCTCAACTGACCTGACCTAACCTAACTTAACCAATCCTAATGTAATTTAGTCTAATAATAATAAAATAAGAACATTCTATTTATGCCATATTGTAGTCGTTGTCCTGGAGATTTGAAATATAGATTTTGATTGTTGAAACAGTATAAAACAATCGAATTCCACACATTTTACGATAGGATTATATAAAATTTCATACACGCAGATCTCCGAAACTATTCAAGATACAGAAGTGACTTTACACTGAGTGGAATCAGCTCGACCTACCCTAAAATAAATTGATCTGACCTAACCTAACTTAACTTAACTAATCCTAAGCTAATTGTACCTAATAATAATAAAATAAAAACAATCTATTAGTGCCCGATTGTAGTATTTGTCTAGGAGATTTAACATACAGATTTTGATTGTTGAAACAGTATAAAACAATCGAATTCCACACATTTTACGATAGGGTTATATAAAATTTCATACTCGCATATCTCCGAATCTATTCAAGATACAGAAGTGACTTTACACTCAATGGAATCAGGTCGACCTAACCTAACCTCAACTGACCTGACCTAACCTAACCTGACCTAACCTAAGTTAACAAATCCTAACGTAATTTAACCTAATAATAATAAAATAACAACAATATATTTGTGCCCGATTGTAGTCGTTGTTCTGGAGATTTGAAATATAGATTTTGATTGTTGAAACATTATAAATCTATCGAATTCCACACATTTTATATAGGATTATATAAAACTTCTAACTCGCATATCTCCGAAACTATTCAAGATACAGAAGTGACTTTACACTCAATGGAATCAGGTCGACCTAACATAACCTAAACTGACCTGACCTAACCTAACCTAACCTAACCTAACATAACCAATCCTAACGTAATTTAAACTAATAATAATAAAATATCAAGAATCTATTTGTGCCCGATTGTAGTCGTCGTCCTGGAGATTTGAAATATAGATTTTGATTATTGAAACAGTATAAATCAATCGAATTCCACACATTTTACGATAGGATTATATAAAATTTCATACTCGCATATCTCCGAAACTATTCAAGATACAGAAGAGACATTACACTCAATGGAATCAGGTCGACCTAACCTAAACTAAATTGACCTGACCTAACTTAACATAACTTAACTAATCCTAAACTAATTTAACTTCATAATAATAAAATAACAACAATCTATTTGTGCCCGATTGTAGTCGTCGTCCTGGAGATTTGAAATATAGATTTTGATTTTTGAAACAGTATAAAACAATCGAATTCCACACATTTTACGATAGGATTATATAAAATTTCATACGCGCAGATCTCCGAAACTATTCGAGATACAGAAGTGACTTTACACTGAATGGAATCAGCTCGACCTAACCTAAAATAAACTGACCTGACCTAAACTAACTTAACTTAACTAATCCTAAGCTAATTTTACCTAATATTAATAAAATAACAACAATCTATTTGTGCCCGATTGTAGTATTTGTCTAGGAGATTTAACATACAGATTTTGATTGTTGAAACAGTATAAAACAATCGAATTCCACACATTTTACGATAGGGTTATATAAAATTTCATACTCGCATATCTCCGAATCTATTCAAGATACAGAAGTGACTTTACACTCAATGGAATCAGGTCGACCTAACCTAACCTCAACTGACCTGACCTAACCTAACCTCAACTGACCTGACCTAACCTAACCTCAACTGACCTGACCTAACCTAACCTGACCTAACCTAACTTAACAAATCCTAACGAAATTTAACCTAATAATAATAAAATAACAACAATCTATTTGTGCCCGATTGTAGTCGTTGTTCTGGAGATTTGAAATATATATTTTGATTGTTGAAACATTATAAATCAATCGAATTCCACACATTGTACGATAGGATTATATAAAATTTGAAACTCGCAAATCTCCGAAACTATTCAAGATACAGAAGTTACTTTACACTCAATGGAATGAGGTCGACCTAACCTAACCTAAACTGACCTGACCTAACCTAACTTAACCAATCCTAATGTAATTTAATCTAATAATAATAAAATAAGAACATTCTATTTATGCCATATTGTAGTCGTTGTCCTGGAGATTTGAAATATAGATTTTGATTGTTGAAACATTATAAATCAATCGAATTCCACACATTTTACGATAGGATTATATAAAATTTCATACTCGCATATCTCCGAAACTATTCAAGATACAGGAGTGGCTTTACACTCAATGGAATCAGGTCGACCTAAAATAACCTCAACTGACCTGACCTAACCTAACTTAACCAATCCTAATGTAATTTAGTCTAATAATAATAAAATAAGAACATTCTATTTATGCCATATTGTAGTCGTTGTCCTGGAGATTTGAAATATAGATTTTGATTGTTGAACCAGTATAAAACAATCGAATTCCACACATTTTTAATAGGATTATATAAAACTTCTAACTCGCATATCTCCGAAACTATTCAAGATACAGAAGTGACTTTACACTGAATGGAATCAGCTCGACCTAACCTAAAATAAATTGATCTGACCAAACCTAACTTAACTTAACTAATCCTAAGCTAATTGTACCTAATAATAATAAAATAACAACAATCTATTAGTGCCCGATTGTAGTATTTGTCTAGGAGATTTAACATACAGATTTTGATTGTTGAAACAGTATAAAACAATCGAATTCCACACATTTTACGATAGGGTTATATAAAATTTCATACTCGCATATCTCCGAATCTATTCAAGATACAGAAGTGACTTTACACTCAATGGAATCAGGTCGACCTAACCTAACCTCAACTTACCTGACCTAACCTAACTTGACCTAACCTAAGTTAACAAATCCTAACGTAATTTAACCTAATAATAATAAAATAACAACAATCTATTTGTGCCCGATTGTAGTCGTTGTTCTGGAGATTTGAAATATAGATTTTGATTGTTGAAACATTATAAATCTATCGAATTCCACACATTTTATATAGGATTATATAAAACTTCTAACTCGCATATCTCCGAAACTATTCAAGATACAGAAGTGACTTTACACTCAAAGGAATCAGGTCGACCTAACCAAACCTAAACTGACCTGACCTAACCTAACCTAACCTAACCTAACTTACCCAATCCTCATGTAATTTAACCTAATAATAATAAAATAACAACAATCTATTTGTGCCCGATTGTAGTCGTCGTCCAGGAGATTTGAAATATAGATTTTGATTTTTGAAACAGTATAAAACAATCGAATTCCACACATTTGACGATAGGACTGTATAAAAGTTCATATTCGCATAACTCCGAAAATATTCAAGATACAGAAGTGACTTTACACTCAATGGAATCAGGTCGACCTAACCTAACCACAACTGACCTGACCTAACCTAACCTGACCTAACCTAAGTTAACAAATCCTAACGTAATTTAACCTAATAATAATAAAATAACAACAATCTATTTGTGCCCGATTGTAGTCGTTGTTCTGGAGATTTGAAATATAGATTTTGATTGTTGAAACATTATAAATCAATCGAATTCCACACATTTTACGATAGGATTATATAAAATTTGAAACTCGCATATCTCCGAAACTATTCAAGATACAGAAGTGACTTTACACTCAATGGAATCAGGTCGATCTAACCTAAGCTAAACTGACCTGACCTAACCTAACCTAACTTTACCAATCCAAACGTAATTTAACCTAATAATAATAAAATATCAACAATCTATTTGTGCCCGATTGTAGTCGTCGTCCTGGAGATTTGAAATATAGATTTTGATTATTGAAACAGTATAAATCAATCGAATTCCACACATTTTACGATAGGATTATATAAAATTTCATACTCGCATATCTCCGAAACTATTCAAGATACAGAAGAGACATTACACTCAATGGAATCAGGTCGACCTAACCTAAACTAAATTGACCTGACCTAACTTAACATAACTTAACTAATCCTAAACTAATTTAACCTCATAATAATAAAATAACAACAATCTATTTGTGCCCGATTGTAGTCGTCGTCCTGGAGATTTAAAATATAGATTTTGATTTTTGAAACAGTATAAAACAATCGAATTCCACACATTTTACGATAGGATTATATAAAATTTCATACGCGCAGATCTCCGAAACTATTCGAGATACAGAAGTGACTTTACACTGAATGGAATCAGCTCGACCTAACCTAAAATAAACTGACCTGACCTAAACTAACTTAACTTAACTAATCCTAAGCTAATTTTACCTAATAATAATAAAATAACAACAATCTATTTGTGCCCGATTGTAGTATTTGTCTAGGAGATTTAACATACAGATTTTGATTGTTGAAACAGTATAAAACAATCGAATTCCACACATTTTACGATAGCGTTATATAAAATTTCATACTCGCATATCTCCGAATCTATTCAAGATACAGAAGTAACTTTACACTCAATGGAATCAGGTCGACCTAACCTAACCTCAACTGACGTGACCTAACCTAACCTCAAGTGACCTGACCTAACCTAACCTGACCTAACCTAACCTGACCTAACCTAACTTAACAAATCCTAACGTAATTTAACTTAATAATAATAAAATAACAACAATCTATTTGTGCCCGATTGTAGTCGTTGTTCTGGAGATTTGAAATATATATTTTGATTGTTGAAACATTATAAATCAATCGAATTCCACACATTGTACGATAGGATTATATAAAATTTGAAACTCGCAAATCTCCGAAACTATTCAAGATACAGAAGTGACTTTACACTCAATGGAATCAGGTCGACCTAACCTAACCTAAACTGACCTGACCTAACCTAACTTAACCAATCCTAATATAATTTAATCTAATAATAATAAAATAAGAACATTCTATTTATGCCATATTGTAGTCGTCGTCCTGGAGATTTGAAATATAGATTTTGATTGTTGAAACATTATAAATCAATCGAATTCCACACATTTTACGATAGGATTATATAAAATTTGAAACTCGCATATCTCCGAAAATATTCAAGATACAGAAGTGACTTTACACTCAATGGAATCAGGTCGATCTAACCTAAGCTAAACTGACCTGACCTAACCTAACCTAACTTTACCAATCCAAACGTAATTTAACCTAATAATAATTAAATATCAACAATCTATTTGTGCCCGATTGTAGTCGTCGTCCTGGAGATTTGAAATATAGATTTTGATTGTTGAAACAGTATAAATCAATCGAATTCCACACATTTTACGATAGGATTATATAAAATTTCATACACGCATATCTCCGAAACTATTCAAGATACAGAAGAGACTTTACACTCAATGGAATCAGGTCGACCTAACCTAAACTAAATTGACCTGAACTTACCTAACATAACTTAACTAATCCTAAACTAATTTAACCTCATAATAATAAAATAACAACAATCTATTTGTGCCCGATTGTAGTCGTCGTCCTGGAGATTTGAAATATATATTTTGATTGTTGAAACATTATAAATCAATCGAATTCCACACATTGTACGATAGGATTATATAAAATTTGAAACTCGCAAATCTCCGAAACTATTCAAGATACAGAAGTTACTTTACACTCAATGGAATGAGGTCGACCTAACCTAACCTAAACTGACCTGACCTAACCTAACTTAACCAATCCTAATGTAATTTAATCTAATAATAATAAAATAAGAACATTCTATTTATGCCATATTGTAGTCGTTGTCCTGGAGATTTGAAATATAGATTTTGATTGTTGAAACATTATAAATCAATCGAATTCCACACATTTTACGATAGGATTATATAAAATTTCATACTCGCATATCTCCGAAACTATTCAAGATACAGGAGTGGCTTTACACTCAATGGAATCAGGTCGACCTAAAATAACCTCAACTGACCTGACCTAACCTAACTTAACCAATCCTAATGTAATTTAGTCTAATAATAATAAAATAAGAACATTCTATTTATGCCATATTGTAGTCGTTGTCCTGGAGATTTGAAATATAGATTTTGATTGTTGAACCAGTATAAAACAATCGAATTCCACACATTTTTAATAGGATTATATAAAACTTCTAACTCGCATATCTCCGAAACTATTCAAGATACAGAAGTGACTTTACACTGAATGGAATCAGCTCGACCTAACCTAAAATAAATTGATCTGACCAAACCTAACTTAACTTAACTAATCCTAAGCTAATTGTACCTAATAATAATAAAATAACAACAATCTATTAGTGCCCGATTGTAGTATTTGTCTAGGAGATTTAACATACAGATTTTGATTGTTGAAACAGTATAAAACAATCGAATTCCACACATTTTACGATAGGGTTATATAAAATTTCATACTCGCATATCTCCGAATCTATTCAAGATACAGAAGTGACTTTACACTCAATGGAATCAGGTCGACCTAACCTAACCTCAACTTACCTGACCTAACCTAACTTGACCTAACCTAAGTTAACAAATCCTAACGTAATTTAACCTAATAATAATAAAATAACAACAATCTATTTGTGCCCGATTGTAGTCGTTGTTCTGGAGATTTGAAATATAGATTTTGATTGTTGAAACATTATAAATCTATCGAATTCCACACATTTTATATAGGATTATATAAAACTTCTAACTCGCATATCTCCGAAACTATTCAAGATACAGAAGTGACTTTACACTCAAAGGAATCAGGTCGACCTAACCAAACCTAAACTGACCTGACCTAACCTAACCTAACCTAACCTAACTTACCCAATCCTCATGTAATTTAACCTAATAATAATAAAATAACAACAATCTATTTGTGCCCGATTGTAGTCGTCGTCCAGGAGATTTGAAATATAGATTTTGATTTTTGAAACAGTATAAAACAATCGAATTCCACACATTTGACGATAGGACTGTATAAAAGTTCATATTCGCATAACTCCGAAAATATTCAAGATACAGAAGTGACTTTACACTCAATGGAATCAGGTCGACCTAACCTAACCACAACTGACCTGACCTAACCTAACCTGACCTAACCTAAGTTAACAAATCCTAACGTAATTTAACCTAATAATAATAAAATAACAACAATCTATTTGTGCCCGATTGTAGTCGTTGTTCTGGAGATTTGAAATATAGATTTTGATTGTTGAAACATTATAAATCAATCGAATTCCACACATTTTACGATAGGATTATATAAAATTTGAAACTCGCATATCTCCGAAACTATTCAAGATACAGAAGTGACTTTACACTCAATGGAATCAGGTCGATCTAACCTAAGCTAAACTGACCTGACCTAACCTAACCTAACTTTACCAATCCAAACGTAATTTAACCTAATAATAATAAAATATCAACAATCTATTTGTGCCCGATTGTAGTCGTCGTCCTGGAGATTTGAAATATAGATTTTGATTATTGAAACAGTATAAATCAATCGAATTCCACACATTTTACGATAGGATTATATAAAATTTCATACTCGCATATCTCCGAAACTATTCAAGATACAGAAGAGACATTACACTCAATGGAATCAGGTCGACCTAACCTAAACTAAATTGACCTGACCTAACTTAACATAACTTAACTAATCCTAAACTAATTTAACCTCATAATAATAAAATAACAACAATCTATTTGTGCCCGATTGTAGTCGTCGTCCTGGAGATTTAAAATATAGATTTTGATTTTTGAAACAGTATAAAACAATCGAATTCCACACATTTTACGATAGGATTATATAAAATTTCATACGCGCAGATCTCCGAAACTATTCGAGATACAGAAGTGACTTTACACTGAATGGAATCAGCTCGACCTAACCTAAAATAAACTGACCTGACCTAAACTAACTTAACTTAACTAATCCTAAGCTAATTTTACCTAATAATAATAAAATAACAACAATCTATTTGTGCCCGATTGTAGTATTTGTCTAGGAGATTTAACATACAGATTTTGATTGTTGAAACAGTATAAAACAATCGAATTCCACACATTTTACGATAGCGTTATATAAAATTTCATACTCGCATATCTCCGAATCTATTCAAGATACAGAAGTAACTTTACACTCAATGGAATCAGGTCGACCTAACCTAACCTCAACTGACGTGACCTAACCTAACCTCAACTGACCTGACCTAACCTAACCTGACCTAACCTAACCTGACCTAACCTAACTTAACAAATCCTAACGTAATTTAACTTAATAATAATAAAATAACAACAATCTATTTGTGCCCGATTGTAGTCGTTGTTCTGGAGATTTGAAATATATATTTTGATTGTTGAAACATTATAAATCAATCGAATTCCACACATTGTACGATAGGATTATATAAAATTTGAAACTCGCAAATCTCCGAAACTATTCAAGATACAGAAGTGACTTTACACTCAATGGAATCAGGTCGACCTAACCTAACCTAAACTGACCTGACCTAACCTAACTTAACCAATCCTAATATAATTTAATCTAATAATAATAAAATAAGAACATTCTATTTATGCCATATTGTAGTCGTCGTCCTGGAGATTTGAAATATAGATTTTGATTGTTGAAACATTATAAATCAATCGAATTCCACACATTTTACGATAGGATTATATAAAATTTGAAACTCGCATATCTCCGAAAATATTCAAGATACAGAAGTGACTTTACACTCAATGGAATCAGGTCGATCTAACCTAAGCTAAACTGACCTGACCTAACCTAACCTAACTTTACCAATCCAAACGTAATTTAACCTAATAATAATTAAATATCAACAATCTATTTGTGCCCGATTGTAGTCGTCGTCCTGGAGATTTGAAATATAGATTTTGATTGTTGAAACAGTATAAATCAATCGAATTCCACACATTTTACGATAGGATTATATAAAATTTCATACACGCATATCTCCGAAACTATTCAAGATACAGAAGAGACTTTACACTCAATGGAATCAGGTCGACCTAACCTAAACTAAATTGACCTGAACTTACCTAACATAACTTAACTAATCCTAAACTAATTTAACCTCATAATAATAAAATAACAACAATCTATTTGTGCCCGATTGTAGTCGTCGTCCTGGAGATTTGAAATATAGATTTTGATTTTTGAAACAGTATAAAACAATCGAATTCCACACATTTTATATAGGATTATATAAAACTTCTAACTCGCATATCTCCGAAACTATTCAAGATACAGAAGTGACTTTACACTCAATGGAATCAGGTCGACCTAACATAACCTAAACTGACCTGACCTAACCTAACCTAACCTAACCTAACATAACCAATCCTAACGTAATTTAAACTAATAATAATAAAATATCAAGAATCTATTTGTGCCCGATTGTAGTCGTCGTCCTGGAGATTTGAAATATAGATTTTGATTATTGAAACAGTATAAATCAATCGAATTCCACACATTTTACGATAGGATTATATAAAATTTCATACTCGCATATCTCCGAAACTATTCAAGATACAGAAGAGACATTACACTCAATGGAATCAGGTCGACCTAACCTAAACTAAATTGACCTGACCTAACTTAACATAACTTAACTAATCCTAAACTAATTTAACTTCATAATAATAAAATAACAACAATCTATTTGTGCCCGATTTTAGTCGTCGTCCTGGAGATTTGAAATATAGATTTTGATTTTTGAAACAGTATAAAACAATCGAATTCCACACATTTTACGATAGGATTATATAAAATTTCATACGCGCAGATCTCCGAAACTATTCGAGATACAGAAGTGACTTTACACTGAATGGAATCAGCTCGACCTAACCTAAAATAAACTGACCTGACCTAAACTAACTTAACTTAACTAATCCTAAGCTAATTTTACCTAATATTAATAAAATAACAACAATCTATTTGTGCCCGATTGTAGTATTTGTCTAGGAGATTTAACATACAGATTTTGATTGTTGAAACAGTATAAAACAATCGAATTCCACACATTTTACGATAGGGTTATATAAAATTTCATACTCGCATATCTCCGAATCTATTCAAGATACAGAAGTGACTTTACACTCAATGGAATCAGGTCGACCTAACCTAACCTCAACTGACCTGACCTAACCTAACCTCAACTGACCTGACCTAACCTAACCTGACCTAACCTAACTTAACAAATCCTAACGAAATTTAACCTAATAATAATAAAATAACAACAATCTATTTGTGCCCGATTGTAGTCGTTGTTCTGGAGATTTGAAATATATATTTTGATTGTTGAAACATTATAAATCAATCGAATTCCACACATTGTACGATAGGATTATATAAAATTTGAAACTCGCAAATCTCCGAAACTATTCAAGATACAGAAGTTACTTTACACTCAATGGAATGAGGTCGACCTAACCTAACCTAAACTGACCTGACCTAACCTAACTTAACCAATCCTAATGTAATTTAATCTAATAATAATAAAATAAGAACATTCTATTTATGCCATATTGTAGTCGTTGTCCTGGAGATTTGAAATATAGATTTTGATTGTTGAAACATTATAAATCAATCGAATTCCACACATTTTACGATAGGATTATATAAAATTTCATACTCGCATATCTCCGAAACTATTCAAGATACAGGAGTCTCTTTACACTCAATGGAATCAGGTCGACCTAAAATAACCTCAACTGACCTGACCTAACCTAACTTAACCAATCCTAATGTAATTTAGTCTAATAATAATAAAATAAGAACATTCTATTTATGCCATATTGTAGTCGTTGTCCTGGAGATTTGAAATATAGATTTTGATTGTTGAACCAGTATAAAACAATCGAATTCCACACATTTTTAATAGGATTATATAAAACTTCTAACTCGCATATCTCCGAAACTATTCAAGATACAGAAGTGACTTTACACTGAATGGAATCAGCTCGACCTAACCTAAAATAAATTGATCTGACCAAACCTAACTTAACTTAACTAATCCTAAGCTAATTGTACCTAATAATAATAAAATAACAACAATCTATTAGTGCCCGATTGTAGTATTTGTCTAGGAGATTTAACATACAGATTTTGATTGTTGAAACAGTATAAAACAATCGAATTCCACACATTTTACGATAGGGTTATATAAAATTTCATACTCGCATATCTCCGAATCTATTCAAGATACAGAAGTGACTTTACACTCAATGGAATCAGGTCGACCTAACCTAACCTCAACTTACCTGACCTAACCTAACTTGACCTAACCTAAGTTAACAAATCCTAACGTAATTTAACCTAATAATAATAAAATAACAACAATCTATTTGTGCCCGATTGTAGTCGTTGTTCTGGAGATTTGAAATATAGATTTTGATTGTTGAAACATTATAAATCTATCGAATTCCACACATTTTATATAGGATTATATAAAACTTCTAACTCGCATATCTCCGAAACTATTCAAGATACAGAAGTGACTTTACACTCAAAGGAATCAGGTCGACCTAACCAAACCTAAACTGACCTGACCTAACCTAACCTAACCTAACCTAACTTACCCAATCCTCATGTAATTTAACCTAATAATAATAAAATAACAACAATCTATTTGTGCCCGATTGTAGTCGTCGTCCAGGAGATTTGAAATATAGATTTTGATTTTTGAAACAGTATAAAACAATCGAATTCCACACATTTGACGATAGGACTGTATAAAAGTTCATATTCGCATAACTCCGAAAATATTCAAGATACAGAAGTGACTTTACACTCAATGGAATCAGGTCGACCTAACCTAACCACAACTGACCTGACCTAACCTAACCTGACCTAACCTAAGTTAACAAATCCTAACGTAATTTAACCTAATAATAATAAAATAACAACAATCTATTTGTGCCCGATTGTAGTCGTTGTTCTGGAGATTTGAAATATAGATTTTGATTGTTGAAACATTATAAATCAATCGAATTCCACACATTTTACGATAGGATTATATAAAATTTGAAACTCGCATATCTCCGAAACTATTCAAGATACAGAAGTGACTTTACACTCAATGGAATCAGGTCGATCTAACCTAAGCTAAACTGACCTGACCTAACCTAACCTAACTTTACCAATCCAAACGTAATTTAACCTAATAATAATAAAATATCAACAATCTATTTGTGCCCGATTGTAGTCGTCGTCCTGGAGATTTGAAATATAGATTTTGATTATTGAAACAGTATAAATCAATCGAATTCCACACATTTTACGATAGGATTATATAAAATTTCATACTCGCATATCTCCGAAACTATTCAAGATACAGAAGAGACATTACACTCAATGGAATCGTGTCGACCTAACCTAAACTAAATTGACCTGACCTAACTTAACATAACTTAACTAATCCTAAACTAATTTAACCTCATAATAATAAAATAACAACAATCTATTTGTGCCCGATTGTAGTCGTCGTCCTGGAGATTTAAAATATAGATTTTGATTTTTGAAACAGTATAAAACAATCGAATTCCACACATTTTACGATAGGATTATATAAAATTTCATACGCGCAGATCTCCGAAACTATTCGAGATACAGAAGTGACTTTACACTGAATGGAATCAGCTCGACCTAACCTAAAATAAACTGACCTGACCTAAACTAACTTAACTTAACTAATCCTAAGCTAATTTTACCTAATAATAATAAAATAACAACAATCTATTTGTGCCCGATTGTAGTATTTGTCTAGGAGATTTAACATACAGATTTTGATTGTTGAAACAGTATAAAACAATCGAATTCCACACATTTTACGATAGCGTTATATAAAATTTCATACTCGCATATCTCCGAATCTATTCAAGATACAGAAGTAACTTTACACTCAATGGAATCAGGTCGACCTAACCTAACCTCAACTGACGTGACCTAACCTAACCTCAACTGACCTGACCTAACCTAACCTGACCTAACCTAACCTGACCTAACCTAACTTAACAAATCCTAACGTAATTTAACTTAATAATAATAAAATAACAACAATCTATTTGTGCCCGATTGTAGTCGTTGTTCTGGAGATTTGAAATATATATTTTGATTGTTGAAACATTATAAATCAATCGAATTCCACACATTGTACGATAGGATTATATAAAATTTGAAACTCGCAAATCTCCGAAACTATTCAAGATACAGAAGTGACTTTACACTCAATGGAATCAGGTCGACCTAACCTAACCTAAACTGACCTGACCTAACCTAACTTAACCAATCCTAATATAATTTAATCTAATAATAATAAAATAAGAACATTCTATTTATGCCATATTGTAGTCGTCGTCCTGGAGATTTGAAATATAGATTTTGATTGTTGAAACATTATAAATCAATCGAATTCCACACATTTTACGATAGGATTATATAAAATTTGAAACTCGCATATCTCCGAAAATATTCAAGATACAGAAGTGACTTTACACTCAATGGAATCAGGTCGATCTAACCTAAGCTAAACTGACCTGACCTAACCTAACCTAACTTTACCAATCCAAACGTAATTTAACCTAATAATAATTAAATATCAACAATCTATTTGTGCCCGATTGTAGTCGTCGTCCTGGAGATTTGAAATATAGATTTTGATTGTTGAAACAGTATAAATCAATCGAATTCCACACATTTTACGATAGGATTATATAAAATTTCATACACGCATATCTCCGAAACTATTCAAGATACAGAAGAGACTTTACACTCAATGGAATCAGGTCGACCTAACCTAAACTAAATTGACCTGAACTTACCTAACATAACTTAACTAATCCTAAACTAATTTAACCTCATAATAATAAAATAACAACAATCTATTTGTGCCCGATTGTAGTCGTCGTCCTGGAGATTTGAAATATAGATTTTGATTTTTGAAACAGTATAAAACAATCGAATTCCACACATTTTATATAGGATTATATAAAACTTCTAACTCGCATATCTCCGAAACTATTCAAGATACAGAAGTGACTTTACACTCAATGGAATCAGGTCGACCTAACATAACCTAAACTGACCTGACCTAACCTAACCTAACCTAACCTAACATAACCAATCCTAACGTAATTTAAACTAATAATAATAAAATATCAAGAATCTATTTGTGCCCGATTGTAGTCGTCGTCCTGGAGATTTGAAATATAGATTTTGATTATTGAAACAGTATAAATCAATCGAATTCCACACATTTTACGATAGGATTATATAAAATTTCATACTCGCATATCTCCGAAACTATTCAAGATACAGAAGAGACATTACACTCAATGGAATCAGGTCGACCTAACCTAAACTAAATTGACCTGACCTAACTTAACATAACTTAACTAATCCTAAACTAATTTAACTTCATAATAATAAAATAACAACAATCTATTTGTGCCCGATTTTAGTCGTCGTCCTGGAGATTTGAAATATAGATTTTGATTTTTGAAACAGTATAAAACAATCGAATTCCACACATTTTACGATAGGATTATATAAAATTTCATACGCGCAGATCTCCGAAACTATTCGAGATACAGAAGTGACTTTACACTGAATGGAATCAGCTCGACCTAACCTAAAATAAACTGACCTGACCTAAACTAACTTAACTTAACTAATCCTAAGCTAATTTTACCTAATATTAATAAAATAACAACAATCTATTTGTGCCCGATTGTAGTATTTGTCTAGGAGATTTAACATACAGATTTTGATTGTTGAAACAGTATAAAACAATCGAATTCCACACATTTTACGATAGGGTTATATAAAATTTCATACTCGCATATCTCCGAATCTATTCAAGATACAGAAGTGACTTTACACTCAATGGAATCAGGTCGACCTAACCTAACCTCAACTGACCTGACCTAACCTAACCTCAACTGACCTGACCTAACCTAACCTGACCTAACCTAACTTAACAAATCCTAACGAAATTTAACCTAATAATAATAAAATAACAACAATCTATTTGTGCCCGATTGTAGTCGTTGTTCTGGAGATTTGAGATATATATTTTGATTGTTGAAACATTATAAATCAATCGAATTCCACACATTGTACGATAGGATTATATAAAATTTGAAACTCGCAAATCTCCGAAACTATTCAAGATACAGAAGTTACTTTACACTCAATGGAATGAGGTCGACCTAACCTAACCTAAACTGACCTGACCTAACCTAACTTAACCAATCCTAATGTAATTTAATCTAATAATAATAAAATAAGAACATTCTATTTATGCCATATTGTAGTCGTTGTCCTGGAGATTTGAAATATAGATTTTGATTGTTGAAACATTATAAATCAATCGAATTCCACACATTTTACGATAGGATTATATAAAATTTCATACTCGCATATCTCCGAAACTATTCAAGATACAGGAGTCTCTTTACACTCAATGGAATCAGGTCGACCTAAAATAACCTCAACTGACCTGACCTAACCTAACTTAACCAATCCTAATGTAATTTAGTCTAATAATAATAAAATAAGAACATTCTATTTATGCCATATTGTAGTCGTTGTCCTGGAGATTTGAAATATAGATTTTGATTGTTGAACCAGTATAAAACAATCGAATTCCACACATTTTTAATAGGATTATATAAAACTTCTAACTCGCATATCTCCGAAACTATTCAAGATACAGAAGTGACTTTACACTGAATGGAATCAGCTCGACCTAACCTAAAATAAATTGATCTGACCAAACCTAACTTAACTTAACTAATCCTAAGCTAATTGTACCTAATAATAATAAAATAACAACAATCTATTAGTGCCCGATTGTAGTATTTGTCTAGGAGATTTAACATACAGATTTTGATTGTTGAAACAGTATAAAACAATCGAATTCCACACATTTTACGATAGGGTTATATAAAATTTCATACTCGCATATCTCCGAATCTATTCAAGATACAGAAGTGACTTTACACTCAATGGAATCAGGTCGACCTAACCTAACCTCAACTTACCTGACCTAACCTAACTTGACCTAACCTAAGTTAACAAATCCTAACGTAATTTAACCTAATAATAATAAAATAACAACAATCTATTTGTGCCCGATTGTAGTCGTTGTTCTGGAGATTTGAAATATAGATTTGATTGTTGAAACATTATAAATCTATCGAATTCCACACATTTTATATAGGATTATATAAAACTTCTAACTCGCATATCTCCGAAACTATTCAAGATACAGAAGTGACTTTACACTCAAAGGAATCAGGTCGACCTAACCAAACCTAAACTGACCTGACCTAACCTAACCTAACCTAACCTAACTTACCCAATCCTCATGTAATTTAACATAATAATAATAAAATAACAACAATCTATTTGTGCCCGATTGTAGTCGTCGTCCAGGAGATTTGAAATATAGATTTTGATTTTTGAAACAGTATAAAACAATCGAATTCCACACATTTGACGATAGGACTGTATAAAAGTTCATATTCGCATATCTCCGAAAATATTCAAGATACAGAAGTGACTTTACACTCAATGGAATCAGGTCGACCTAACCTAACCACAACTGACCTGACCTAACCTAACCTGACCTAACCTAAGTTAACAAATCCTAACGTAATTTAACCTAATAATAATAAAATAACAACAATCTATTTGTGCCCGATTGTAGTCGTTGTTCTGGAGATTTGAAATATAGATTTTGATTGTTGAAACATTATAAATCAATCGAATTCCACACATTTTACGATAGGATTATATAAAATTTGAAACTCGCATATCTCCGAAACTATTCAAGATACAGAAGTGACTTTACACTCAATGGAATCAGGTCGATCTAACCTAAGCTAAACTGACCTGACCTAACCTAACCTAACTTTACCAATCCAAACGTAATTTAACCTAATAATAATAAAATATCAACAATCTATTTGTGCCCGATTGTAGTCGTCGTCCTGGAGATTTGAAATATAGATTTTGATTATTGAAACAGTATAAATCAATCGAATTCCACACATTTTACGATAGGATTATATAAAATTTCATACTCGCATATCTCCGAAACTATTCAAGATACAGAAGAGACATTACACTCAATGGAATCAGGTCGACCTAACCTAAACTAAATTGACCTGACCTAACTTAACATAACTTAACTAATCCTAAACTAATTTAACCTCATAATAATAAAATAACAACAATCTATTTGTGCCCGATTGTAGTCGTCGTCCTGGAGATTTAAAATATAGATTTTGATTTTTGAAACAGTATAAAACAATCGAATTCCACACATTTTACGATAGGATTATATAAAATTTCATACGCGCAGATCTCCGAAACTATTCGAGATACAGAAGTGACTTTACACTGAATGGAATCAGCTCGACCTAACCTAAAATAAACTGACCTGACCTAAACTAACTTAACTTAACTAATCCTAAGCTAATTTTACCTAATAATAATAAAATAACAACAATCTATTTGTGCCCGATTGTAGTATTTGTCTAGGAGATTTAACATACAGATTTTGATTGTTGAAACAGTATAAAACAATCGAATTCCACACATTTTACGATAGGGTTATATAAAATTTCATACTCGCATATCTCCGAATCTATTCAAGATACAGAAGTAACTTTACACTCAATGGAATCAGGTCGACCTAACCTAACCTCAACTGACGTGACCTAACCTAACCTCAACTGACCTGACCTAACCTAACCTGACCTAACCTAACCTGACCTAACCTAACTTAACAAATCCTAACGTAATTTAACTTAATAATAATAAAATAACAACAATCTATTTGTGCCCGATTGTAGTCGTTGTACTGGAGATTTGAAATATATATTTTGATTGTTGAAACATTATAAATCAATCGAATTCCACACATTGTACGATAGGATTATATAAAATTTGAAACTCGCAAATCTCGGAAACTATTCAAGATACAGAAGTGACTTTACACTCAATGGAATCAGGTCGACCTAACCTAACCTAAACTGACCTGACCTAACCTAACTTTACCAATCCAAACGTAATTTAACCTAATAATAATTAAATATCAACAATCTATTTGTGCCCGATTGTAGTCGTCGTCCTGGAGATTTGAAATATAGATTTTGATTGTTGAAACAGTATAAATCAATCGAATTCCACACATTTTACGATAGGATTATATAAAATTTCATACACGCATATCTCCGAAACTATTCAAGATACAGAAGAGACTTTACACTCAATGGAATCAGGTCGACCTAACCTAAACTAAATTGACCTGAACTTACCTAACATAACTTAACTAATCCTAAACTAATTTAACCTCATAATAATAAAATAACAACAATCTATTTGTGCCCGATTGTAGTCGTCGTCCTGGAGATTTGAAATATAGATTTTGATTTTTGAAACAGTATAAAACAATCGAATTCCACACATTTTACGATAGGATTATATAAAATTTCATACTCGCATATCTCCGAAACTATTCAAGATACAGAAGAGACTTTACACTCAATGGAATCAGGTCGACCTAACCTTAATTAAACTGACCTGACCTAACCTAACATAACTTAACTAATCCTAAACTAATTTAACCTCATAATAATAAAATAAAAACAATCTATTTGTGCCCAATTGTAGTCGTCGTCCTGGAGATTTGAAATATAGATTTTGATTGTTGAAACAGTATAAATCAATCGAATTCCACACATTTTACGATAGGATTATATAAAATTTCATACACGCATATCTCCCAAACTATTCAAGATACAGAAGAGACTTTACACTCAATGGAATCAGGTCGACCTAACCTAACCTCAACTGACCTGACCTAACCTAACCTGACCTAACCTAACTTAACAAATCCTAACGTAATTTAACCTAATAATAATAAAATAACAACAATCTATTTGTGCCCGATTGTAGTCGTTGTTCTGGAGATTTGAAATATTTATTTTTTGATTTTTGAAACATTATAAATCAATCGAATTCCACACATTTTACGATAGGATTATATAAAATTTCTAACTCGCATATCTCCGAAACTATTCAAGATACAGAAGTGACTTTACACTCAATGGAATCAGGTCGAAATAACATAACCTAAAGTGGCCTGACCTAACCTAACCTAACCTAAGCTAACTTAACCAATCCTAACGTAATTTAACCTAATAATAATAAAATAACAGCAATCTATTTGTTCCCGATTGTAGTCGTCGTCCTGGAGATTTGAAATATAGATTTTGATTGTTGAAACATTATAAAACAATCGAATTCCACACATTTTACGATAGGATTATATAAAATTTCATACTCACATATCTCCGAAATTATTCAAGATACAGGAGTGACTTTACACTCAATGGAATCAGGTCGACCTAACATAACCTAAACTGACCTGACCTAACCTAACCTGACCTAACCTAACTTAACCAATCCTAACGTAATTTAACCTAATAATAATAAAATAACAACATACTTGTTGTGCCCGATTGCAGTCGTTGTCCTGGAGATTTGAAATATAGATTTTGATTGTTGAAACATTATAAATCAATCGAATTCCACACATTTTACGATAGGATTATATAAAATTTGAAACTCGCATATCTCCGAAACTATTCAAGATACAGAAGTGACTTTACACTCAATGGAATCAGGTCGACCTAACCTAACCTAAACTGATCTGACTTAACCTAACCTAACCTAACCTAACTTAACCAATCCTAACGTAATTTAACCTAATAATAATAAAATAACAAAAATCTATTTGTTCCCGATTGTAGTCGTCGTCCTGGAGATTTGAAATTAAGATTTTAATTGTTGAAACAGTATAAAACAATCGAATTCCACACATTTGACGATAGGACTGTATAAAAGTTCATATTCGCATATCTCCGAAAATATTCAAGATACAGAAGTGACTTTACACTCAATGGAATCAGGTCGACCTAACCTAACCTCAACTTACCTGACCTAACCTAACCTGACCTAACCTAAGTTAACAAATCCTAACGTAATTTAACCTAATAATAATAAAATAACAACAATCTATTTGTGCCCGATTGTAGTCGTTGTTCTGGAGATTTGAAATATAGATTTTGATTGTTGAAACATTATAAATCTATAGAATTCCACACATTTTATATAGGATTATATAAAACTTCTAACTCGCATATCTCCGAAACTATTCAAGATACAGAAGTGACTTTACACTCAAAGGAATCAGGTCGACCTAACCAAACCTAAACTGACCTGACCTAACCTAACCTAACCTAACCTAACTTAACCAATCCTCATGTAATTTAACCTAATAATAATAAAATAACAACAATCTATTTGTGCCCGATTGTAGTCGTCGTCCAGGAGATTTGAAATATAGATTTTGATTTTTGAAACAGTATAAAACAATCGAATTCCACACATTTGACGATAGGACTGTATAAAAGTTCATATTCGCATATCTCCGAAAATATTCAAGATACAGAAGTGACTTTACACTCAATGGAATCAGGTCGACCTAACCTAACCTCAACAGACCTGACCTGACCTAACCTAACCTGACCTAACCTAAGTTAACAAATCCTAACGTAATTTAACATAATAATAATAAAATAACAACAATCTATTTGTGCCCGATTGTAGTCGTTGTTCTGGAGATTTGAAATATAGATTTTGATTGTTGAAACATTATAAATCAATCGAATTCCAAACATTTTACGATAGGATTATTTAAAATTTGAAACTCGCATATCTCCGAAACTATTCAAGATACAGAAGTGACTTTACACTCAATGGAATCAGGTCGATCTAACCTAAGCTAAACTGACCTGACCTAACCTAACCTAACTTTACCAATCCAAACGTAATTTAACCTAATAATAATAAAATATCAACAATCTATTTGTGCCCGATTGTAGTCGTCGTCCTGGAGATTTAAAATATAGATTTTGATTTTTGAAACAGTATAAAACAATCGAATTCCACACATTTTACGATAGGATTATATAAAATTTCATACGCGCAGATCTCCGAAACTATTCGAGATACAGAAGTGACTTTACACTGAATGGAATCAGCTCGACCTAACCTAAAATAAACTGACCTGACCTAAACTAACTTAACTTAACTAATCCTAAGCTAATTTTACCTAATAATAATAAAATAACAACAATCTATTTGTGCCCGATTGTAGTATTTGTCTAGGAGATTTAACATACAGATTTTGATTGTTGAAACAGTATAAAACAATCGAATTCCACACATTTTACGATAGGGTTATATAAAATTTCATACTCGCATATCTCCGAATCTATTCAAGATACAGAAGTAACTTTACACTCAATGGAATCAGGTCGACCTAACCTAACCTCAACTGACGTGACCTAACCTAACCTCAACTGACCTGACCTAACCTAACCTGACCTAACCTAACCTGACCTAACCTAACTTAACAAATCCTAACGTAATTTAACTTAATAATAATAAAATAACAACAATCTATTTGTGCCCGATTGTAGTCGTTGTACTGGAGATTTGAAATATATATTTTGATTGTTGAAACATTATAAATCAATCGAATTCCACACATTGTACGATAGGATTATATAAAATTTGAAACTCGCAAATCTCCGAAACTATTCAAGATACAGAAGTGACTTTACACTCAATGGAATCAGGTCGACCTAACCTAACCTAAACTGACCTGACCTAACCTAACTTTACCAATCCAAACGTAATTTAACCTAATAATAATTAAATATCAACAATCTATTTGTGCCCGATTGTAGTCGTCGTCCTGGAGATTTGAAATATAGATTTTGATTGTTGAAACAGTATAAATCAATCGAATTCCACACATTTTACGATAGGATTATATAAAATTTCATACACGCATATCTCCGAAACTATTCAAGATACAGAAGAGACTTTACACTCAATGGAATCAGGTCGACCTAACCTAAACTAAATTGACCTGAACTTACCTAACATAACTTAACTAATCCTAAACTAATTTAACCTCATAATAATAAAATAACAACAATCTATTTGTGCCCGATTGTAGTCGTCGTCCTGGAGATTTGAAATATAGATTTTGATTTTTGAAACAGTATAAAACAATCGAATTCCACACATTTTACGATAGGATTATATAAAATTTCATACTCGCATATCTCCGAAACTATTCAAGATACAGAAGAGACTTTACACTCAATGGAATCAGGTCGACCTAACCTTAATTAAACTGACCTGACCTAACCTAACATAACTTAACTAATCCTAAACTAATTTAACCTCATAATAATAAAATAAAAACAATCTATTTGTGCCCAATTGTAGTCGTCGTCCTGGAGATTTGAAATATAGATTTTGATTGTTGAAACAGTATAAATCAATCGAATTCCACACATTTTACGATAGGATTATATAAAATTTCATACACGCATATCTCCCAAACTATTCAAGATACAGAAGAGACTTTACACTCAATGGAATCAGGTCGACCTAACCTAACCTCAACTGACCTGACCTAACCTAACCTGACCTAACCTAACTTAACAAATCCTAACGTAATTTAACCTAATAATAATAAAATAACAACAATCTATTTGTGCCCGATTGTAGTCGTTGTTCTGGAGATTTGAAATATTTATTTTTTGATTTTTGAAACATTATAAATCAATCGAATTCCACACATTTTACGATAGGATTATATAAAATTTCTAACTCGCATATCTCCGAAACTATTCAAGATACAGAAGTGACTTTACACTCAATGGAATCAGGTCGAAATAACATAACCTAAAGTGGCCTGACCTAACCTAACCTAACCTAAGCTAACTTAACCAATCCTAACGTAATTTAACCTAATAATAATAAAATAACAGCAATCTATTTGTTCCCGATTGTAGTCGTCGTCCTGGAGATTTGAAATATAGATTTTGATTGTTGAAACATTATAAAACAATCGAATTCCACACATTTTACGATAGGATTATATAAAATTTCATACTCACATATCTCCGAAATTATTCAAGATACAGGAGTGACTTTACACTCAATGGAATCAGGTCGACCTAACATAACCTAAACTGACCTGACCTAACCTAACCTGACCTAACCTAACTTAACCAATCCTAACGTAATTTAACCTAATAATAATAAAATAACAACATACTTGTTGTGCCCGATTGCAGTCGTTGTCCTGGAGATTTGAAATATAGATTTTGATTGTTGAAACATTATAAATCAATCGAATTCCACACATTTTACGATAGGATTATATAAAATTTGAAACTCGCATATCTCCGAAACTATTCAAGATACAGAAGTGACTTTACACTCAATGGAATCAGGTCGACCTAACCTAACCTAAACTGATCTGACTTAACCTAACCTAACCTAACCTAACTTAACCAATCCTAACGTAATTTAACCTAATAATAATAAAATAACAAAAATCTATTTGTTCCCGATTGTAGTCGTCGTCCTGGAGATTTGAAATTAAGATTTTAATTGTTGAAACAGTATAAAACAATCGAATTCCACACATTTGACGATAGGACTGTATAAAAGTTCATATTCGCATATCTCCGAAAATATTCAAGATACAGAAGTGACTTTACACTCAATGGAATCAGGTCGACCTAACCTAACCTCAACTTACCTGACCTAACCTAACCTGACCTAACCTAAGTTAACAAATCCTAACGTAATTTAACCTAATAATAATAAAATAACAACAATCTATTTGTGCCCGATTGTAGTCGTTGTTCTGGAGATTTGAAATATAGATTTTGATTGTTGAAACATTATAAATCTATAGAATTCCACACATTTTATATAGGATTATATAAAACTTCTAACTCGCATATCTCCGAAACTATTCAAGATACAGAAGTGACTTTACACTCAAAGGAATCAGGTCGACCTAACCAAACCTAAACTGACCTGACCTAACCTAACCTAACCTAACCTAACTTAACCAATCCTCATGTAATTTAACCTAATAATAATAAAATAACAACAATCTATTTGTGCCCGATTGTAGTCGTCGTCCAGGAGATTTGAAATATAGATTTTGATTTTTGAAACAGTATAAAACAATCGAATTCCACACATTTGACGATAGGACTGTATAAAAGTTCATATTCGCATATCTCCGAAAATATTCAAGATACAGAAGTGACTTTACACTCAATGGAATCAGGTCGACCTAACCTAACCTCAACAGACCTGACCTGACCTAACCTAACCTGACCTAACCTAAGTTAACAAATCCTAACGTAATTTAACATAATAATAATAAAATAACAACAATCTATTTGTGCCCGATTGTAGTCGTTGTTCTGGAGATTTGAAATATAGATTTTGATTGTTGAAACATTATAAATCAATCGAATTCCAAACATTTTACGATAGGATTATTTAAAATTTGAAACTCGCATATCTCCGAAACTATTCAAGATACAGAAGTGACTTTACACTCAATGGAATCAGGTCGATCTAACCTAAGCTAAACTGACCTGACCTAACCTAACCTAACTTTACCAATCCAAACGTAATTTAACCTAATAATAATAAAATATCAACAATCTATTTGTGCCCGATTGTAGTCGTCGTCCTGGAGATTTGAAATATAGATTTTGATTATCGAAACAGTATAAATCAATCGAATTCCACACATTTTACGATAGGATTATATAAAATTTCATACTCGCATATCTCCGAAACTATTCAAGATACAGAAGAGACATTACACTCAATGGAATCAGGTCGACCTAACCTAAACTAAATTGACCTGACCTAACTTAACATAACTTAACTAATCCTAAACTAATTTAACCTCATAATAATAAAATAACAACAATCTATTTGTGCCCGATTGTAGTCGTCGTCCTGTTGATTTGAAATATAGATTTTGATTTTTGAAACAGTATAAAACAATCGAATTCCACACATTTTACGATAGGATTATATAAAATTTCATACGCGCAGATCTCCGAAACTATTCGAGATACAGAAGTGACTTTACACTGAATGGAATCAGCTCGACCTAACCTAAAATAAACTGACCTGACCTAAACTAACTTAACTTAACTAATCCTAAGCTAATTTTACCTAATAATAATAAAATAACAACAATCAATTTGTGCCTGATTGTAGTATTTGTCTAGGAGATTTAACATACAGATTTTGATTGTTGAAACAGTATAAAACAATCGAATTCCACACATTTTACGATAGGGTTATATAAAATTTCATACTCGCATATCTCCGAATCTATTCAAGATACAGAAGTGACTTTACACTCAATGGAATCAGGTCGACCTAACCTAACCTCAACTGACCTGACCTAACCTAACCTGACCTAACCTAACTTAACAAATCCTAACGTAATTTAACTTAATAATAATAAAATAACAACAATCTATTTGTGCCCGATTGTAGTCGTTGTTCTGGAGATTTGAAATATATATTTTGATTGTTGAAACATTATAAATCAATCGAATTCCACACATTGTACGAAAGGATTATATAAAATTTGAAACTCGCAAATCTCCGAAACTATTCAAGATACAGAAGTGACTTTACACTCAATGGAATCAGGTCGACCTAACCTAACCTAAACTGACCTGACCTAACCTAACTTAACCAATCCTAATATAATTTAATCTAATAATAATAAAATAAGAACATTCTATTTATGCCATATTGTAGGCGTTGTTCTGGAGATTTGAAATATAGATTTTGATTGTTGAAACATTATAAATAAATCGAATTCCACACATTTTACGATAGGATTATATAAAACTTCTAACTCGCATATCTCCGAAACTATTCAAGATACAGGAGTGACTTTACACTCATTGGAAACAGGTCGTACTAAAATAACCTCAACTGACCTGACCTAACCTAACTTAACCAATCCTAACGTAATTTAACCTAATAATAATAAAATAACAACATTCTATTTATGCCATATTGTAGTCGTCGTCCTGGAGATTTGAAATATAGATTTTGATTGTTGAAACATTATAAATCAATCGAATTCCACACATTTTACGATAGGATTATATAAAATTTGAAACTCGCATATCTCCGAAAATATTCAAGATACAGAAGTGACTTTACACTCAATGGAATCAGGTCGATCTAACCTAAGCTAAACTGACCTGACCTAACCTAACCTAACTTTACCAATCCAAACGTAATTTAACCTAATAATAATTAAATATCAACAATCTATTTGTGCCCGATTGTAGTCGTCGTCCTGGAGATTTGAAATATAGATTTTGATTGTTGAAACAGTATAAATCAATCGAATTCCACACATTTTACGATAGGATTATATAAAATTTCATACACGCATATCTCCGAAACTATTCAAGATACAGAAGAGACTTTACACTCAATGGAATCAGGTCGACCTAACCTAAACTAAATTGACCTGACCTAACCTAACATAACTTAACTAATCCTAAACTAATTTAACCTCATAATAATAAAGTAACAACAATCTATTTGTGCCCGATTGTAGTCGTCGTCCTGGAGATTTGAAATATAGATTTTGATTTTTGAAACAGTATAAAACAATCGAATTCCACACATTTTACGATAGGATTATATAAAATTTCATACTCGCATATCTCCGAAATTATTCAAGATACAGAAGAGACTTTACACTCAATGGAATCAGGTCGACCTAACCTAAATTAAACTGACCTGACCTAACCTAACATAACTTAACTAATCCTAAACTTATTTAACCTCATAATAATAAAATAAAAACAATCTATTTGTGCCCAATTGTAGTCGTCGTCCTGGAGATTTGAAATATAGATTTTGATTGTTGAAACAGTATAAATCAATCGAATTCCACACATTTTACGATGGGATTGTATAAAATTTCATACACGCATATCTCCCAAACTATTCAAGATACAGAAGAGACTTTACACTCAATGGAATCAGGTCGACCTAACCTAACCTCAACTGACCTGACCTAACCTAACCTGACCTAACCTAACTTAACAAATCCTAACGTAATTTAACCTAATAATAATAAAATAACAACAATCTATTTGTGCCCGATTGTAGTCGTTGTTCTGGAGATTTGAAATATAGATTTTGATTGTTGAAACATTATAAATCAATCGAATTCCACACATTTTACGATAGGATTATATAAAATTTCTAACTCGCATATCTCCGAAACTATTCAAGATACAGAAGTGACTTTACACTCAATGGAATCAGGTCGAAATAACATAACCTAAAGTGGCCTGACCTAACCTAACCTAACCTAAGCTAACTTAACCAATCCTAACGTAATTTAACCTAATAATAATAAAATAACAACAATCTATTTGTTCCCGATTGTAGTCGTCGTCCTGGAGATTTGAAATATAGATTTTGATTGTTGAAACATTATAAAACAATCGAATTCCACACATTTTACGATAGGATTATATAAAATTTCATACTCACATATCTCCGAAATTATTCAAGATACAGGAGTGACTTTACACTCAATGGAATCAGGTCGACCTAACATAACCTAAACTGACCTGACTTAACCTAACCTGACCTAACCTAACTTAACCAATCCTAACGTAATTTAACCTAATAATAATAAAATAACAAAAATCTATTTGTTCCCGATTGTAGTCGTCGTCCTGGAGATTTGAAATTAAGATTTTAATTGTTGAAACAGAATAAAACAATCGAATTCCACACATTTGACGATAGGACTGTATAAAAGTTCATATTCGCATATCTCCGAAACTATTCAAGATACAGAATTGACTCTACACTCAATGGAATCAGGTCGAAATAACATAACATAAAGTGGCCTGACCTAACCTAACCTAACCTAAGCTAACTTAACCAATCCTAACGTAATTTAACCTAATAATAATAAAATAACAACAATCTATTTGTTCCCGATTGTAGTTGTCGTCCTGGAGATTTGAAATATAGATTTTGATTGTTGAAACATTATAAAACATTCGAATTCCACACATTTTAAGATAGGATTATATAAAATTTCATACTCACATATCTCCGAAATTATTCAAGATACAGGAGTGACTTTACACTCAATGGAATCAGGTCGACCTAACATAACCTAAACTGACCTGACCTAACCAACCTGACCTAACCTAACTTAACAAATCCTAACGTAATTTAACCTAATAATAATAAAATAACAACATACTTGTTGTGCCCGATTGCAGTCGTTGTCCTGGAGATTTGAAATATAGATCTTGATTGTTGAAACATTTTAAATCAATCGAATTCCACACATTTTACGATAGGATTATATAAAATTTGAAACTCGCATATCTCCGAAACTATTCAAGATACAGAAGTGACTTTACACTCAATGGAATCAGGTCAACCTAACCTAACCTAAACTGATCTGACTAAACCTAACCTAACCTAACCTAACTTAACCAATCCTAACGTAATTTAACTTAATAATAATAAAATAACAAAAATCTATTTGTTCCCGATTGTAGTCGTCGTCCTGGAGATTTGAAATTAAGATTTTAATTGTTGAAACAGAATAAAACAATCGAATTCCACACATTTGACGATAGGACTGTATAAAAGTTCATATTCGCATATCTCCGAAACTATTCAAGATACAGAAGAGACATTACACTCAATGGAATCAGGTCGACCTAACCTAAACTAAATTGACCTGACCTAACTTAACATAACTTAACTAATCCTAAACTAATTTAACCTCATAATAATAAAATAACAACAATCTATTTGTGCCCGATTGTAGTCGTCGTCCTGGAGATTTAAAATATAGATTTTGATTTTTGAAACAGTATAAAACAATCGAATTCCACACATTTTACGATAGGATTATATAAAATTTCATACGCGCAGATCTCCGAAACTATTCGAGATACAGAAGTGACTT